>NW_012120376.1:5246719-5267862 GCF_000951035.1 Colobus angolensis palliatus
GTTAGCCAGGATGGTCTCGATCTCCTGACCTCGTGATCCGCCTGTCTAGGCCTCCCAAAGTGCTGGGATTACAGGCTTGAGCCACCGCGCCCGGCCCAAAATTCATTTTTTAAAGACTAACTGTGGGGTTTGTAAAGGCCAATCTAGAGTCTAAGGTCTGTAAAGAGTGTACTAGCCCTTGGGACTAATAAAATTATTATACATTCTCCCAAAACAGAACATCTACTTCATTTTGATGTAACCCATTTTCTAATAGCCAGTAGTTTCTTGATAACAGAAAAGTAATAAATATCAGCTTTTGCAATCATGTACTCTTTGTGTTGTCAAAAAAAATGAGATTGGCTAACACAGAAAAGGTGGATTTGGTGGATTTCATTGTGCATTCTGTGACCAAAACATTTAAGGGAACAGAAATTCAAACTTAACCCCTGCACCACTGATTCCTACCTACACACATACAAGTTGATATTTCACATTTATGCTGTAGTTTCACTGCACCACTGGAGGGAAAATGCTGGTCAGTCCTTGAGACACCATTTGCATGTTAATTTCGAGTTGACGTTTAGTAAATATCGGCAAGAAAATAATTGCCATCATTTGCTGACCACTTCTCACAGGAGAGGCACAATGCCAAAGGCCATGTACCCATCCTCTCCTCTCCACCATACTGATGCTAAGGAGGATGCTTATCTCACTGAGCCATTATGAGGATTAGGTGAGCTCATCATAATCCTCAATCAACGTTAGCTAATATTAACTAAGTTGCATATGCTATTTTCCTTAATCCTCTTGATAATCTCCTGATTAATAAATTACTGAGATCAAACTACTAAATAACAGAGCTGGAATCTCACCCCAGTCACTACAATGAAAAGCCTGTGCTCACTCCTTGTGTTGCATTCTAAGCCCAGGCTGGCCAGGGAACTTTCTTCCAAGAATCACCTCTGCTTTCACCCCTTTGTGAAACCACCTCCATTGACCACCCCAGTGAGAAGTGGTTGCTTCCTTTTGTTGGTAATACTCATCTGACATTTATTACTTGTTTCTTTGCTTCTTGTGTGAATATAGCTTATCTTGATTAAAAAACAAAAAGTAGGGGGTGGGGGTATGTAATACAGCCATTAAAAGTAATGGCAAAAACTGCGATTACTTTTGTACCAACATAATAGAAAACCAGTGTTGAGTTGTCTCACAAAACCAAAAATAGAACTATCCCACTACTAAGTATTCCTTTCCCAATGGAAAGGGAATCAATATGTCGAAGAGCTACCTGCACCCCCATGTTTATTACAATACTATTCCCAATAGCCTAGATATGGAATCAACCTAAGTATCTGTCAATGGATGAATGAATACAGAAAGTGTGGTATATATGCACAATGAAATTCTATTTGGCCATAAAAAAATAATGAAATTCTGTCGTTTGCAATGACATAGGTGATCCTGGAAGTCATCATGTTAAGTGAAATAAGCCAGGCACAGAAAGACAAATATGGCAATGAACTCACTCATGAAGCTAAACAAGTGGATTTCACAGAAGTGGAGAGAAAAGCAGTGGTAACTAAAGGCTGAGAAGGGGAGTGGGTGGGAGGTAGGGAACAGAGAGAAATTGGTTAATGGATACAAAATTACAGCTAGATAGATAGTGTTAGATACCACTGTAGGGTTACTATAGTTCACAACAATTTAATTTATGTTTTCAAGTGACTAGAAGAGAGGACTTTTTTTTAGATAGGGTCTTGCTGTGTTGCCCAAGCTGATCTCAAACTCCTGAGCTCAAGCAATCCTCCCATCTCAGCCTTCCACAGAGCTGGGATTACAGGTGTGTCCCACTGCACCTGGCAAAGAGAATTTTTGAGAGTTTTCAACAGGAAGAAAAGAATTGTTTGAGGTGACAGATATGCTAATCACCCTGATTTGATTATTACACACAGTATACAGGTATACAGGTATTGAAATATCATACTGTAACCCATGAATATGTATAATTCCTGTGTCCATTAAAAAACAAAGAAAAATAATTTTTAAGAAAATAAAAGGCATATACTTGGCACTGATTTGGAAGCATTCATCTTTATCAAGTCATCTTCTGTTCACTCTTCTGGTGTGGTGTCTATTAGCTCTTGAATTTCTCCAAGATCCATATTTTGAAAGCTTCCACCCACTACTTCTTTTTGCCATACCCACAATCTGGTTCATTAGCTCCTTGATCACCTCTGTCACAAATCCTGTGAAGTCATGCACAACATCTAGACACAATTTTCTCTGACAGGAATTTATTGTTTGGGGTTTGACCGTTTTTACAGCTTTCTCTATAAGACAATGGCATCTTCAATGATGTACAATCCTTCCAGACTTGCATGATGTTCTCTCTATCAGGGTTCTCTCCCTTGCATTGACACTTCTTTCTGCAGAGTACCATGTAACGAGCCATAAAGGTCCTTATGACCCCTGATCTAGAGGCTGAATTAGGATATTATGTTTGGGGGCAAGCAGATCACTTTGTCGCTTGAGGTTGAACTCATGGGATTTGGGAAGGCCAAGGGCATTATCCAATATCAAAAGAACTTTAAAAGGCAGCCCTTACTGGCAAGGTACTTCCTGACTTCAGGGACAAAGCATTGATGCAATCAATTCAGCAAAAGGTTTCTCATTGTCCAGGCCTTCTTGCTGTGCAACCAGAAGACCAGCAGCTGATGTTTATTTTTCCCTTCAAGGCTCAAAGTTTAATAGCTTTATAGATAAGTGCAGTCCTTATCATAAACCCAACTGCATCTGCACAAACAATAAAGTTAGCCTATTCCTTCCTGCCTTAAACACTGGTACTCGCTTCTCTTCCTTACTAATAAATGTTCTTTGTGGCATTTTTCTCCCCAGAATAGGGCACTTTTATCTGCGTTAGAAGCCTGTTCAGGCAGCTATCCTTTATCCTTAATGATTTTCTCAATCGTGTCTGGGAACTCTTGTCTGTTGCCTCTTGGTCGGCAGAAGCTGCTTCTCCTGTTATCTTGACATTTTTAAAACCATGCCTCTTTCTAAAATCATCAAACCATCCTTTGCTGGCATTAAATTCTCTATCTTTAGATCTTTCACCTTCCTTTACTTTGTCATATAACTTTGCTTTTTTTCAAATCACATTAGATTCTATAGGTATGCCTTTCTTACAGCAATCTTACACCGACATAAAAGCTCCATTTTTAATATGAGATTATAAGGTATTTCAAAACACATACAAGATTTTTGTGTCTGCTGGCATAGCCACAGTAACAGCTTCAGGAATTTCTTTTTGACTTTTTGCAATAATCCTTATGCTGGATTCATTTATCTTGAAATAGCATCAACTGTAGCAGCAGCCTGCAATCTGTGGTACACATCAAGGAATCCAGCTTTTTCTTGTAACATCATGACATTTATCTGCTTCTTGTGAGCACCTCCGGCATCATTAGTGGCATTTCGTATGGGTCCCACGATGTGACTTAAGGTTTACAAAGTTGCACTAAACATGATGAAAAATACACAAGAACCGTAACAGGTCACACTTTACTGTGATATGTAGTTTACTGGAGATGATTAGTCACACAGGATTTTAAGCAGATACTTACAATACTTCAGCCCACTGCAATAGCAACAGGAGGGGGCTATGAAATTATTATAGTTCTAAAGTATGTACTATGGTTAATTTTATGTAGTTGTGATTTAATCTGCATCTTTACGTTTGTTTACATTTCTCTGGACTTGGAATGGTGCCTTATACAGTCTGTAAGTTTTTATGCATAAGTTTTGATAAATTTCAACATTTTATAATAGATTAAATTATATATACTTTATGGTAGCAAATGATAAAATATTCTAGTATCCACATATATTCTATGCATTCATTAAACACCTAACTTTTCTTAATTTTTTTTCAATATAGCTAGTCTACACAGCTCATTCACAAGGTTTTTCAAATCATTGCAAATCTCCAAAAACTTTCCAATATAGTTATTGAAAAATATCCATGTATAAATGGACTCAGACAGTTCAAATCCCTTTTGTTCAAGGTTCAACTGAACTACGACTAAGCCCTATCACATGTTGAGTATTTATCATGTGTCAGACATGGTATTACTCATTTTATACACATTATCCTATTTACCATTGTTTGTATCTTCATTTTAATATAAAGGATCCCAAAATTAATTTAATGAGGTTATAAAGCTTGAAAGTCACATGGTTAGTAAGCTGTAGAAGTAAGGCTCAAAAGCAGGTTTTTCTGACTCCAAAACCACCATGACATACTTCCTTCCCTGCCAAAAATATTCATTCCCAAGTATATTATTTACAAGCTTGAGAAACACTGGATTAAATAATAGAGACCACAATGGCAGAGAGCCCCAAGGAAATAATATTTCTAAATGGCCTTGGAGGACTCTGGATTAAAGACAGAAAGGTGAACACATCCTTTGAAGGAAAAAAAGAGAGTGGTTTTCAAAAAAAAAGTCATAGCCAGCCAGTTATCTTTTGTTAACTGTTTCAAGACAATTATTAATTATTTCACTTTAGACGCACCCAGTTGTAAAAGTTGCCTCCAAAAGCAAGAACAGAGATTGGGTTTGCAGGAAATGAAAAAGAAAAGCTTCAAAGTGCAGCAGGACGCCCCACTGCAGTCAGTCTCATCTCCTGCTTACAGCCTGGGCCTCAGCACATTCAGCAAACTTAGGGAACTGGAGCTGTGCATTCTAGTCAGAAGACGGAAGCAAATGTTGTGCAGATTTTTCAAAGTATATTGTAGATTCTTGGAGTGGTCGGTGGGTTTCCAATATGCCACACATATCCAAATCTCTCTAGTACTGCTAAATTTAGGGTCCATAATAAAAAATGGATAATCAACTTTGAAATTTATTGGGACACAATTTGAATTGGGGGAAATTACTATGAATTTAGCAATAATGCCCTAGGAATAAGAACACAACAGGAACCAAATGGCCCAGACTATGAAAAATAAATACGGTCTTGTGAGGTGACTGGGATCCCATTTTTCAAGACTGCAAATAGCAAACAGAGAATGAGAAGGAAGAATAAGGGTTTTCAAAACATTATAAAATTTAGAGCTTCTTAGTTTATAGTGAAATGAACTTGACTCCAGTAGGAGAACTGAGGACCTTGGTTATCATGTTGCTTAGACATTTTAGGTGATGTTACACTCAGCATGCATCCTATTAATATTTGGAGCTATATTTCCTTTCTCTAATTCTTAATATTTAATCATTTTTCAAACAGAAAAACATAGCCTGTATTCCTACTGAATTTACCAGGAAGAAATTCTTTTAAAGACACAGTAGTTTATTGGTAGAATTTGTTGGATATCCTGCATTCACCTTCAAAATGGTCCCTATATGTGCACATCTCATGTGTCATTAATCGATTTTAATACTCCATGACTAACAAGTTCTTCTAGAAGCCATGGTTCTGTACTGCTGGGAAACAATCTTCAAAAAAATAAAGCTGAACAAGAAATAGAAAGGGTTAGTCTTCTATTTTTCACACATAGAAAGCATGGGTGCAATTCTGTTTTAATAGCAGAATAAATAGTATAGTGATAATGTTTCACGCTAATAAATTAAATTTGGGTCGCCAATGTAAAAATAGAAATGTTTATGACAGTTATGGCCTGGAATACGAAATCTGAAAAGAAGTACAATAGCTCCGGAAAATGTTTCTTTGTATTTAAAAAAGGAGGCTATCATTTTAACATTTCTCTTAACTTTGCTAAAAATAATAACCATGACAGAATCCTTTTACCCCTGCTAACAGGGATGCCAAATGGAAAAAATAGCTAAAGAACCACAGTGACCTCTAGTGGAAAGAAGCAGAATAGGTCTTCATTCACAGCAAGTAGTTAACCATGCAGGGAATGACTTTGCCCACAAAAACATTCTTTCTTCAAATAAAATGGAAAGAAAATAATAGTTATTTTAGTTCCAAAAAAAGAATTAATATTTATGCTTGGGCCTTATTTTTTAGTTACTAGCAGTTTCACAGTTTTTTTAAACAATAGCATATGTAGTTGTTATCATGCTATATGCATACTTTTACATGCTCCAATTTAATTTTAAGATGACAACACAAGTATTTCCCTACGGTATTTTTTAAAAATCTTCCCAAGCATATTTTTTGATGAGCCACGGTTTACATAATCTTTCTTTTTTCTAAAAAAAAAAAAAAAAAAAAAAAAAAAAAAAAAACCAACTTTAAAAGAAACAAATTTTGCAAAGGAATCCAAATAGAATTAACAAAGCATTGCATAGTAAGGAAGGTTCTAGGGCAACTTAATAAACTCATTGAGATGATTTGTAATCCAAATATCGATTATTAAGTGAGCATCTACTACATTCGATTTGCTGATATTACAAGGACACCATGAAGGACCCAGCAAAAAATGTGATGCTCACAAAAGAAGTGATGCTGGAGGGATATGATCAAGGTGATTGAAAGGCATGTGCATATGAACAACACAAAGCAGTGCACTGCAGTGCGTACCAAATGCCATGACTGACTAAGGAGATGAGAATGGGGAAAGCATCCCAGCCCTCTAGAAAAGCAACTAGTGCAACCATCAAAGAGTTGGACAGCTGAAGGGGAGAAGGAAGATATACACAAGATAGAAGAAATAATAAGCAAAATTACAGAAGCAGGAGTTCACAGGGTATTTTCTAAAGGATGGAGAGTAGATCATTCCAGCAGAGGACTTGGAAGAGCACACTTCTTGTAATACAAAGTGGGTGAAAAAAACAGGTGCAGAGCATCATCCCCCTTCCAGTCATGGTGCCAGGAGGTTCATGTGCTCTGTTTCACTTAGTCAGCCCAGCCTTGCAATTGCAGTAATGTCACTGATGCCATTTTAAGATGAGAAACCTGAGAGGCTCAAAGGAGGTAATTCTTGGCCAGTAAATGGAAAAGACAAGATTTGAACCTGATCAGTTGTCCTGTGTGGACTGCATTTTCTAAAGTGGGAAAATCTTATCCCTTACCATCATGTTTAATCTATTCACTTACTTAGAAAAAGAAAACCCTTTTATTAGAGAAAGTGCAATACTGCACTTCAATCAACACTCTGTCTTAACGATCACAAATATAGCATATTGGCCTCCAAATTAATTAAAATCTCAATTTATGGCTTTAAATTCTTTCAGACTCCTCAACCCACAATTTCCTCTTCTATGTGAAACTCATATAGCTGGAAACTATGATACCAAGAATAAAGCTTCTGAACTAGCCTTTGTAAAATTGCAGTGATCCTGGGTGATGGGATCCTGCTGTGATACACCTCAAACCTCAGCATCGTGCAATATGCCATGTAACAAATCTGCACCCGTACCCCCTGAGTCTGAAAGAAAAATTGAAAGTATAAAAAATGAAATAAAATAAAATTGGAGTGAGGCTGACTCCTCTCTTTCCCTTTCAATGCAGAGAGATGAAAGAGGTGGAGTCACAACAAGAACAGCAACGAGGCCCCTTGGGGTGGCATTGGTTGTGTCCGGACTGCTCTCAGGCAGTCCCACGTGCCCACAGTGTTCCTATACAAAGCACACTCACATTTACAGCACCCCTACCAATTGCCTTAGGCCTTTCACGTATGTTCATGTGATGCTCATCTTCAGCCACCCAGAGTCACAGAGCACAGGAAAGCTGTGCCCACACAGTTCAGGTGCCGAGTCCTCACATTCAAGCACAGTCCAACAACCACAACATGGGTTCAGACTTACTCAAGTTCTTTACTTGCATTTCTCAAATATTCTGAATGAAGTATGTAGGTCACAGCAATACTCTTTTAAAATTCCTTCTTCCTCTCTCCTCTTCTTCCCTCACCAACCACAACTACTTTGGCACCTCTAATATTTCAAAACTTCCCCCCCCCAATTTTCCAAATTAAAAACTCCTGCTCTAAAAGATGCTGTTAAGAAAACAAAAATACAAGCAATAGGCTAAGAGAAACATACCTGCCAGGAGATATATTTGCAAAACAAAAATCTAATAAAGGGCTTGTATTTAAAATATACAGAGAACTCTTTAAAATTCAACAATAAGAAGACAACCTCATTAAAGAGTGGGCAGGATCTGAACAGATGTCTCACCAAAGAAGATATATATATGGATGGCAAACAAGCACATGAAAAGATGTGGGAAAACTCACATCAGGGAAATGTGAATTAAAACAACAATGAGATACCACTACACACCTATAGGAATGACTAAGACCCAAAACACTGACAACACCAGTGCTGGCGAGGATGTGAGGAGCTGGAGCACCAGGAACCTTCCTCCATTGCCAGTGAGAATGCAAAATGGTACAGCTACTTTGGGAGACAATTTGTCAGTTTTTTACGAAACTAAATATATTCTTAACATACTATCCAGCATTGTATTTCTTGGTACTTACCCAAATAAGCTGAAAATGTGCATCCACAAAAAAACTGCATACAGATCTTAATAGCCGTTTGTTCATAATTACCAAAATCAGAAGCAAACAAGTTGACCTTCAATAGGTGAATGGATAAACAAAATGTAATTCATACGACTGAATATTATTCAGTCATAAAAAGAGATGAGTTATCGAGCCACAAAAAGACACAGATGAAACCTAAATTCGTATTGCTAAGTAAAAGAAGCCAGTCTGAAACTGTATGATTCCAGCTATTCTGGAACAAGCAAAGCTATAGAGGTAGTAAAAAGATCAGTGATTCACGGTTGCCAGGGATTGGTAGGTGAGGGGTGGAAGAACAAACTGTACAAAGAGAGTATAAAAGATTTTTAGGACAATGAAACGATTCTATATGATACTAAAGTGGTAGAAACATATCATTAGGCATCTGGCAAAAGCCATCGAAGTTTGTAACATAAACAGTGAACTCTAATGTAAACTGTGGATTTTAGTTAATAATAATCTATCAATATTGGCTCATCGACTGTAGCAAATGTACCACATCAATGCAATATGTTAACAATGGGGAAATTGCAGGGAGGGGAGAGAGTAGGTGGGAACTCTGTTCTTTCTGTTTATTTTTTTCTATAAACCTATAATTGCTCTACAAAACCTATAAATGTTTTAAAAAGTTATTTTCCTCTCCACTTAGAAGTGGTCACTAGAGCCAGCTGTTGCGGGTGCCAGAGGACTGGGAGAGATGTGTCATCCTCCTCACTGCAGTTCTCGTGAGAATCTGCACACATGCTTTTTGACACACTGTCTCTCCTCTTTGCCATTATTTTGTTTACTGGAGATTAATTTTCCTCTTGTTCCACACGAGCCTCTTCTTAAGCCCATGTTACCATCACACTGTGCTTTGGTGCTCCCACATGGCCTTAGAAGAGGCCCAGAGCAAGATGGTACACCCACCACCAAGTGGGCTTCACCACGGAGAAACAGAGCTCACTGGGAGGTAGACATTGCTCCATGGGAAAGTAGTGGTGACGTGGAGGAGATAGAATGCTCAGTACCTTCCCAGAGGGATACCAAAAAGAGCCCTGAACTGATGTGAGCCTCAGGTGCCGGATCTAAAGAGGACCAGGGGCAAGGGCAGCCCACAGGGAAAGTGACCTCCCTTCCCTGACTGGTTGTTTGGAGAAATCCTTCTTGGAACCTGTCCCTTCCTTTCATCTTTTGTGAAGCTTTCCTTAGAAAACTGAAACTCAGCGTCTAAGTCTCTTTCTCTAGATCTTTCTGAGTCTACTTCAGAAGGTTCTTTTAGGAAAGGCCTACTTTGGGCGTCTCCCAAAGCAGCCCCTGTTAAAGCACTCTGGATTTTCTGAGACGAGATAAAACTTAAAAATAAATTATTTAACAAACTTCTTAAAGAAACCTGCGCAGAAGACTCTTGAGTAATTAAGGGAAGATATCAAACCCCAAACTGATACAAATCATGGCTCTCCCACAGTTGAGTTCAAAAATAACATCTCAGTTGGAGGAACTCACTTCTTTGTTTTGAGAGTTAAATATGCAAATAACTTCCTGCCTAGTTCCTTATTTTCAAGGATTAAATTTTTCCTATGGCTCTGAACAACCTCACTTTTCTTGTCTGATAATTGTCAGTCTGCCAAATCACTCAGGAGGAAATGTTTGCAATGCAGTGCATATGTTTTTAGTTTATCGTTTTGCCATCTGTTCATGGAAAACTCTCAGCACCAAAACATGCACACACATTGTTCTCTAGTCTTCCACTGCCTAAGCAGTGAACACCAGCAGAAGTTTGGCAAAGATCCATTAGTGCAGATAACCTTTCCACTGAGATGCACAGAACATTGCCTAGACACACCGCATAAAGTGGATTAGTTAGGTGCCAAGTCAATGGATACATTTCAAAGAGAAAACTACTTTCCTCATACAACCTCAATTAAAATAAAAAGATAAAAATGTAGCCCTGGGATGTAAAAAGAAAAAGACATCTTTTCTCTAAGAATTATAGCCAAGATGCCATTTAGAGCAATTGCTATTGATTTACAATATTTAGTGTGCACATAATCGATACATACTTTTCAAATTGTTACGTTGAAGCTTTTCTTTACTTTTACTAGAAGGAGTGGTATTAAATTTACTTAATATTTCCGGAGTGCCTGTTTTGAGATTATTGCTCCTTAGATCCTGCTTGTAAACATATGGAGAATTTTACAATCCCCTTAAAATATGGTAACTATATCTGAGAAACAGTGTTCTGTGATAACCCCAACTGACTGAAATTTCTCTGGGTTTTGATCTTTCATATTATTAAAGATTCATTTCTTTTATTATAGAATGTATTTAAACTTCAGCTAAACTTTTCTGAATGCAAAGCAAAGCTAGATCTGGACAGGATCAAGCAGGGTTCATTTGCAGGATGGCCAGCCTCACTGTCACAAGAAATGAACAAATTTTGAAGAGATGGTTAGTTCTAGCTTTATTGAATTTTGACTAAATTTCAGTTATTGCAAATCTCAAAAAAAAAGTGAGAATAAGATACCCTCACAGAGTAATTGTTTATTTCCTGGGCTGGTTCTTTCAGCTTGATAATGACTGGGTGCTAATGAGACCTGAGGTGGAGATTGAAACCTCAAACTGACCAGCTTGCTTTTCACCAAGAAAACCTCCCTTGATTGTCCCCATTAAGCTTCTAAAAGATGTACCATTTTGGTTGCCATGGATACCAGGAAAGAAGAATGGGCAAATCTGCACAAATCCATAATTGCTAATCACTTCTGGAAAAATCAACCAGAACTCCAGCCCTACTGAAAATGATCCATAGCATCATTTTGAATAGAGACAAATGCAACTTTCTCTACATTGCAACAAAACTTCTAAAAGCTAAAACTCACCATCACATTTTGGGCTCTGCATTTCCCACCAACATGTATGCATATTCACGGAAAAAAGAAATGTCAATCAATACCATGACTACCTTCACTTTCAGTTCTGAATCCAACTGAAAGAAAATTATTGCAAAACATACTTTATTTTCTAATATACTGGGAGCCTACCTTGATTTTAGCCACAGAGACAAAATGAAAAATTAAAGCATTAGTAGATTCCTTTTCTAATCCAGCAGGGAGCCATTAACCTCAAAAGCCCTCCAGGGTAAAGACAAAAGCAGATGATTTCTATAAAAGAACCATTTTTAGAAAATATGAACATCACTAAATTGATATATATTTTTAAGCCCCCACCATGAGCCAAGCACTCAAGTTATTAGCAAGCACTCAAGTCATGAAAGAAAATTCAAAATCTGCTGATATGAGTTGGATCTGTGCCTCCACCCAAATCTCATTTTGAATTGTAATCCCCAGTGTTGGAAGTGCAGCCTGGTGGGAGGTCATTGCATCATAGGGTGGTTTCTAATGGGTTAGCACCATCCCCCTAGTGCTATCTCCTGATAGAGTTCTCATGAGATCTGGTTGTTTAAAAGTATGTGGCACCTTCCCATTCACTCTGTCTTCCTCCTGCTCCAGTCATGTAGGACATACGGCCTTCCCCTTAGCATTCTGCCATGACTGTAAGTTTCCTGAGGTTTCCCCAACCATGCTTCCTGTACAGCCTGTGGAACCATGAGCCAATTAAACTTCTTTTCTTTATAATTGACCTAGTCTAAGGTAGTTCTTTATAGCAATGTGAGAACGGACTAATACACCTGCCATTTTCAAAAAGTTTACACTACACTGCGCACAGTGAGTGGCTCAAGCCTGTAAACCCAGCACTTTGGGAGGCTGAAGAGGGCAAATTTCTTGAGTCCAGGAGTTTGAGACCAGCCTGCAAAACCCAACATAGCAAAACCCCATCTCTACTAAAAATACAAAAATTTAGCCAGCATAGTGGTGCATGCCCATAATCCCAGTTACTCAGGAAGCTGAGGTGGGAGAATTACCTAAGCCCAAGAAGTCAAGGCTGTAGGGAGCTGAGATCCTGCCACTGCACTCCAGCCTTGGCAACCAGAGTGAGACCCTGTCAAAAAAATAAAACAAAGAAAGTTTACTCTCTATGTAGGAAAATGAGACATGCATACCAAACAACTTGACAGCAGCACAGACTGGGTCTAGTATAGTCATATTCTGGAAAAGTTGGCACAGGTAAGTCCTATGGAGATCAAGAAACAAAAAAGTCTTTGTGGAGTAGAGTAATCCAGGAAAGTCTCTTCAGAGATTACAAGCCTCCAGGTAGATTTGATTTGATTTGGAGGTAAATAAAAGAATAGGCATTCCAGGTCAAGGAGACTGCTTGCTTCCATCAGGGGGCTGAGGGAAGGCCACTCTCAGGAGACAGTGTTTGTGTCACAGGCATATGAACCAGAGCAACTCCATCTTGAGTAGGGGCTGGGTAAAATAAAACTGACACCTACCAGGCTGCCTTCCAGGATGGTTAGGCATTCTAAGTCACAGGATGAACTAGAAGATCGGCACAAGATACAGGTCATAAAGACCTTGCTGATAAAACAGGTTGCAGTAAAAAAACCGGCCAAAACTCACCAAAACCAAGATGGCAATGAGAGCGACCTCTGGTCACCCTTACTGCTACCCTCCCACCAGTGCCATGACAGTTTACAAATGCCATGGCAACATCAGGAAGTTACCCTATAGCTCTAAAAAGAGGAGGCATGAATAATCCACCCTTGTTTAGCATATAATCAAGAAATAACCATCAAAATAGGCAACCAGCAGCCCTCTGGGCTGCTCTGCCTATGGAATAGCTATTCTTTTATTCCTTTACTTTCTTAATAAACTTGCTTCCAATTTACTGTATGGACTCATCTCAAATTCTTTTTTGCATGAGATCCAAGAACCCTCTCTGGGGTCTGAATTGGGACCCCTTTCCGGTAACACTTGAGCCAAGACTTAAATTATGAAGATGAGTCAACCTGCAGGTATCAGGCAGAGGGAACAGCAAGAGCATTTGTCCTGTGGAGAAAAATCATTCACATTCATATTCAAAGACAGAAAGAAGGCTGACATGGCAGGCACACGGGGAAAGAGAGAGGGAGAGTGGTGGGCCACCTCAGCAGAGCAGGCAGGGATGGACTGTCAGCCCTTTCCTACCCTTTATTTTAATTGCAACAGAAAGTCATTAAATTATTTTAGGTTTGGGCAAGTAGTTCTGGTAAGCAGGTTAAGTGATGTAATTTATATTTTTTAAAGCTCACTGGTAGCTATGAGAAGAATGGATAATGGAGGAAGGGGTAAGGAAAGAAGCAGGGAGATGATCAGAAGAAGCCTGTAGCAAAGACACAGGCTGGACCTTTGGGGGTGGCCCCAAGAGTGAGAGAAGTGAACAGTCTAGAGGTGTATTTTGAAAGCAGAACATGAAGGACATGCTGGTGATTTTGATAGAAGAGAGGAGAAGGGAAAGAGAAGAACCAAAGATGATATCTAGGCTTTTGACTTGAGCAGTCCTGAAGATGGTGAAACCTCTTACTGAAATGGGGATGACTTGAAAAAGAATGTGGTCAGTGGATAGGGGAAAATCAAGAGAGTTCCTTATTGGACATGTTATTTTTTATTGCTGTTTTATACCTATATCTCTCATGGGTAGGAACTACCTGCAGAAACCTGGTAGCAAGGGCCTAATCAGTAAGGCATTTATTTTTCTCATATGGAAAAAAAAAAAAAAAAAACAAGAAGATGTAACCACATATGGTTGATACAGCTACTCAGGGATCCCTTTTTCTTCCTGCTCAAGCACCAGAAAAATTATGGCTTTCATCCTACAGCTGCCCCATGATTACAATATGTGTTCTATCTCCAACTTCTGGTCCAAGTTTCAGGCAGGAATAAGAAGGAAGCAAAATGAGGAAGTGTATTAATCTGTTCTCATGCTGCTAAAAAAGACATAGCCAAGATTGGGCAATTTATAAATGAAAAAGGTTTAATTGACTCATAGTTCAGCATGGCTTGGGAGGCCTCAGGAAATTTATAATCATGGCGGAAGGGGAAGCAAACACATCCTTCTTCACATGGCATCAGTAAGAAGTGCAGCGCAACAGGGGGGAAAGTCACTTATAATACCATCAGATCTCATGAGACTTATTCACTATGATGAGAACAGCATGGGAAAAACCCACCCAAATGAATCAATTACTTCCCTCTAGGTCCTTTCCATGACAGGTGGGGATTATGGGAGCTACAGTTCAAGATAAATTGTGGGTGGGGACACAGCCAAACCATATCAGGAATGATGTGTGTCTACATCAAGGTTAAACAATTTCCAGAAAGCCCCAGAAGATTTTGGTTGGCATCTCCCATGGCTACCCATAGTTGGAAGAGAGTCTAGAAAATATTGTTCTTAGCTAGGCACATTGCTATCCCAAACAATATCAAGGTTCTAGTAGGGAAAAGTGGATACCGGAAAGAGAGCTGACTGTGTTTAGCTATAATATCCAAGTAGAGATCGAAAGTAGACGGCTGGCTACAAAAGTCTGGAGTCCAGGGGAGTCATTAAAGATATTTTTAAAAATACTCATCAGCCTGTAAAGGATATTTAAAGCCATGGGACTGAGTACACTTAGTCAGATAAAAAGTGAAGAAAGAGAAGAGGACTCTAGACGGAGCTTGGAAACCTTCCAACATTCCAAAGTCTAGTAGAAGAGGTAGAAAAAAAAAAAGCTGAAAGAAGCAGTGAGAGAGGCAAAAGGAAAACCAGAAGAATGTGCTGACCACTGATGAGAGGTCAAGATAGGGAGGACAGGGAAGTGGCCACTGGTTTTGGCAAGATGGAGATTGTTGGAAACCATGAAAAAAGTATTTTTACTAGAGTGATGGGGTCAGATTGGAGTGGGCTGAAGAGTGACTAGAAGGTAAGAAAGTGGAGACTGAGGATAGAAAACCTTTCCAATAAACCTTGCTATAAAGAAAACAGATAAAGCAGTGATAGAGGATAGGTGACTTCAAGAGAAGTTTCTGGTAATTAGTCTGTTTGCTTGCTTGCTTGCTTGCTTACTTGCATGCTTGGCAAGTGAAAGATACTAGAATATGTTTCTCTGCTGATAGAGAACCTTGAATTTCAAGCCGAGAGGTTAAAACTTAATTTTAGTAACATTGTGAGATTTTAGCAAGAAAATGGTATGATGAAGTCAATGATTTAGAAAGATTCATCTAAAAAGAGCTGCCCATAAATGTGTAAAATTGGAAAAGTATACATAGCAATGAAAAGTGCTGTATGTCACCCAAAGGGAACCGACTTGCAACAGCAGATAGCCTTAAAAAGGCTCCTGAGGTAAGTCAGCTGTGAGTCTTTCAATGGCTAAAGAATAGGCCCCAGAAGGAGCATTCAGAGTTGATGCCTCTCCAAAAGGCAAAATTTAAACTTAAAGTCTGTCTCTGAGAGATCATCATAAAAACTCCAAACACCATAAAATATCTGGGGATAAAATATTGAAGGTATCACTAAAATCTGCTAAATATTAAATGGATGAATGTGTTGGATCAGCACTTATTTTTATTCTTATAATTTATAGAGCTGTGTAAATCTATATGGTACTTTATAGAACATAAAGCACAAAAGACAGAATTCCTGTCCTGTGAAGTTTACGGTCTCATTCAGACATAAACTAAAACACTAGATGATGACCCCTAAAATGTTTTTTTCAGCCAAATGATTGGAGAAGCCACAAGTACCGCCAACACAACCCTGTCCTCAGCCCCAACAGAAAATTCTGTCACTGACCACAGTTACTTACCAATTTTTGTTCATGTGTTGCACGTACATTCCAAAATATTTGAAAATGAAAATGTGTTTATTTCTATGGCTTCTCTCTGATATGTCTCTAATAACAATTAAGATTCATGGAAAGACTCAACTCATAAAATTATGTACATTAAAAGCATGCAGGAGGGCATAGCAGTCAATCAACTCAACCAATTTTCAGAAGGAGCTGACGGCCAGCAAGGAGCAGTGATTCACCCAAGGTCACTCCAACAAGTAGCAGAGCTGGGACTTGAACATGAGAACCTGACACAGTCTAGTACTCTTCCCTTTTGTCCCCTTCAGAAGCCAGCTAACACATAGATGTTCCGTTTGTTTATTTCTCAATGGATTTTCATGAAAATCATGAAGGGAATCATGTGACTCTTTTACGCTGTTTCCTCTGAACACTTTGGCATAATGCTGCACTTTGACAAAAAAACATCAGCAAAGGAGAGCAGGAACTGCTTTCTAAGATCCAAATCTCATATTCTGATACACCACAGTCAAACATGAGTCATATCTAACATGCAGCTGTATCTGACAAAAGGCTCTTCTGGGTTTTATTCAATTTTTAAAGTGTTTTCCCCTACAAATCCAGTGCAAATCATCAGTCACATTTAAATTAACCTAAAAAGGAAGAAAAAATTTGCAGTTTGTGAGATTTGGGTGACTAGAACAGCAACCTACAGATACCAGCATACACTATGTGGTAGATTAATTGACTGTGAAATTACAGTTTAAGCGACAAAGCTTTCTTAAAGCATTAGGGATGTAAAGAAGCATGTAAACAAACTGATTCTCATTATTTGTTGAAGAAAAACAGTTTGCCTTCTCCTCTTGCCTTTCTTTCTTTCTTTCTCTTTATAAATGTCTTACAAACACTTGCTCTGGGATCATTTCATTTGTAAAGCTTTCCTAAACACCACTCCCTGAAAAGGGAGATTTATTTGTAGAGGTGCTGAATGATTCTTAGCTCAAGCGATCACAGTTTCTGTGGATGTTAAAAACGAATAAAGCATTATATAGCTCAAAGCTATTGTATTAATATTATTATGATAAATAAGAAAGGTGAGGGGTCATTATTGTTAGGCAGGTTACTGATAGCCTGGCACTTTACCACTGCAGAGGACAATAGAGAAAATCAATCCAGCCCACTCATTTGAAAAATGGAAAAAAATGAGGGCTCCTCAGGGGAATTGGTTTGTCCAGGGTACCACAACTAGTTAGAGACTAAGGTAGAGGCAGACCCCTATAAAGTATAAGAAACTAAAGCCCCCAGGAAGTTCACTCACGTGACAGTCTCAGGCCATTGGAACTCACTCTCCACCAAACCACACCTGTGAGATCCCTTAGTCTTATCCAAGATGACTGAAGGTGTCCAGGACTAAAGCCAGCTACCACGAAAGGCCAGTCATGATGAGACCCAGATTCTCCAAAGCCAAAGCCAGGGGAGATGTGGCAATTAATCTGGAAGAGGGATGCTATTAGAATATTTATCCCATGGTGTTTTGCTATAATCACAGCAATACAGATAGCATCAACTGCACTTAATGAGATACACAAAACCCTCAATTGTCAAAACGTTCATTTTATTCCATTTCATCAGAATTCTATAGCATGCTCAATTAGGCTTTTCTGTTTCTAAACACCATACTGATTTCCTAAATGATATTCCTTTGGTAGGATACCAATATAATAATTGTGGACAGTCCATTTAGTGACAGTTGTTAAAAGAAAAACCTCAGCCTAATTAAATTTAAAGGTGTTTAATTGAGCAATGAACCATTCATGAATCAGGCAGCCCCCAGAATCATAGCAGATTCAGAGAGACTCTAGGGGCACCTCATGGTCAGAACAAAGTTATGGACAGAAAAAAGTGAAGTGATGTACAGGAATGGGAAGGGAAGTACAGGAATGGCTGGATTGGTTACAGGTTGGTATTTGCCTTATTTGAACAATTTGAACACTCAGCAGTATATATGACTGGCTGAAGTATGGCTGCTGTGATTGGCCAAGACTCACGTATTGTTACAGGCACAAACTCTTAAGTTAGGTTTTCAATCTTGTCTACCTATTAAGTTAGGTTGCAGTTTATCCACATGGACTCAAATATAGGAGTACAGAATCCTTCTCAGGCCACATTTAGTTCTCTTTTACACAGTCTATTTGTTATTGGCCTTCATATCATTTGTTGCTGCTTTTGTGTCACCTCGTAAGGAATAGCATATGCAAAAATTTCTAGCAAGCTCTGTGGGATCTTTTATACTCAGAATAAGAGAATTTGCTGTAAATCTAAAGTCAAACTATAAAATATTTCCCCCCAAAAAATTAGGATTTTCAAAATATTGCCTATTCTATGGAGGTTAGGTACAGATAAAATGATGGGTTAAGCCTCCTAATTCACAGGAACACCTATAAGATCATGAAACTATCAATGTCTGATTTCTAGTATTAGTGCATATATGCTGATTAAGAGAGATGAAAACTCATGAATCTCAGGATACAAACATGTATCCGTTCCCTTCGCATAAAATGCCTACTTTCTGGGTCATGGTCTCTTCATTCCAGGGACATGTGTCTCCCATTCCAGCTGTAAAACAAGCTTCTCAGGGTTGTCTCATCCCAACCATACCCTCAGCAGAGTCCACTCAAAGCAGGGGGAGTCCTACCATGAGGAAGGGGCAGAAAGAAGAAACAGTCCTCTGGGGTTGTTTTCCTCACTTGGGTACTTGGCCAACAGTTTCCAAACAAAGACTTGCTTTTCTCAGAGCAACAGGATATGTCTCCTAAACTCTTTAGAAAATGAGGGCAAGGACATTCACAATGTCAGGAATGGAGTACCTGGAATTAAAATGAACTCTCTGAATCAGGGGGCTCGGGGAAAGAAGGATGACAAAGCCCAACCTCAGGAATTTCCAGCCACATAAAGTAACAATAATGGTCATTTATTCATTTGTTCAGCAAATAGTTATT
Organism: Colobus angolensis palliatus; assembly: GCF_000951035.1. NCBI lineage: Eukaryota > Metazoa > Chordata > Mammalia > Primates > Cercopithecidae > Colobus > Colobus angolensis. Next base: position 5,265,870 of record NW_012120376.1, read on the forward strand.
GTCTACTCTGAACCAGGCACTGCTCTGGGTGCTGAGGATACAGCAGTGAACGAACAGGCCAGGAAAGTGGAGAAAAAGGTAGAGTATATTAGAGGGGTGATAAATACTATGGAGAAAAGTAGAATAAGGCAAGGGAGAGAGATGGACAGTTGGGAAGTTAGAACAGATTGCAATTTTGATTAAGATATCCAAGGAAAGCCTTTCTAAAAAGGTGACATTTGAGTAAAGGCCTGTAGGAGATGAGGGAGTAAACCAGACACTACCTGCAACAACAGCTGAGGTAAGAACAAGTTCAAAGGCACTAGGCGGGAGCATACCTGGCATGTTGGAAGAATTGCAATCAGGCCAGTGTGGCTGGAACAGAGAGAATGAGGAGAGAATAGCAAGGACACAGAGAGGACATGCAGGGTCTTGAAAATCATAGTAAGGGTTTTTACTTAGAGTGAATTAGGGGAGCCACTACAGAGTCTTGAGCAGAGAAGTGGCATGCTCTGACTTACGTTGTAAAAGGATTATTCTGGCTGCTATATTGAGAATAGACTGAATGGGGAGGCCACAGTCGGGTGTGGTGGGTAGGTGGAGATAGCAGCAGGAAGATCAGTTAGGAAACTATTACAGATGATTGTGACTCGGACCAGGAAAGTAGCAGTAGCAATTGTGAGAATGTTGAGTTGTGGATATATTTTTAGATAGAAACAATAAGATTGGCAGACACATTAGATGTAGGGTATAAAAGAAAGGAGCCAAAGTCTTTAAGGTTTTGAACCTGAATAGCTGGAAAGATGAACTGAAATGAAGACTAAAAGAGAAGCAAGCTTGGAATTGATGACCAGAAGTTCCATTTGGGACATGTTAAATCTGAGTTGCTTCTTCAATCCAAATGACACTGCTGGGTAAAAGGACTTAGACATGTAGGTCTAGAACTAGGGGAAGAGATTCAGGCTAGAGATACAAATGTCAGTCTTTACTATAAAGCTTTTCTACTTGCTGGTCCACTTTCCATGGTATCTCTTCATGCCCAGAACTAGATTGTTCTTTGATACCTTTGACTTAAGGGGGCCCTACTCCTGCGGAATTTAGTCATTCAATGTTTGTCCTCCTGCAGAAATGTCTTCATTTCAGGGCTCAAATGAGCAACTTGAAAAGAAAGTTTTTATTATTGCTGTAATAATTCTAGAAGCAGAACTTTTAAGTTTTTCTGCTAATCACTGAAGAACCTTGAAGAAGACTCTTTAAGAAGAAAATAAAGTAAGGAACTCTCTTGTAGAATTATTATAGATTTTAATTTGTGACTGTCTTCATAGTAGTTTGGTGAGATACTCTCAACATTTCATTGCTATGGAATTGAAAACATTGTCGTTTTTTCTGCATTGATATTAAAACTTACCTATAGACTCAGTTTCCTCCATATAAGAGCTTATATTTCTTTTGACTAGTTTCTAAAACTTAATGATGCATTATTTCTACACTGGCATTTTAAAATCTAATAAGGCTTTCCCTGGTAACCCTGGCCATATTTATGCCTCCATTTAGGAATTTGATAATCCCAAAATCCTTCAGTCTCTATCTTCAGACTCTCTTTCAGAAATCTCCTTGAATCTATCTGTGACTACATTGTAAGGAGGAGAAACTCTCCACACCAGACTAAGATATTCTTAAGAAAGCAATAAACCAGTAGTAGAACAACTAACCATTTTCCACTAACTTTTCAAAATCTTAGGTTGTGTATGTCTTTTTTTTTTTTATTGTTATACTTTAAGTTCTAGGGTACATGTGCATAACGTGCAGGTTTGTTACATATGTAGACTTGTGCCATGTTGCTGTGCTGCACCCATCAACTCGTCAGCACCCATCAATTCATCATTTATATCAGGTATAACTCCCAATGCAATCCCTCCCCCCTCCCCCCCATGATAGGCCCCGATGTGTGATGTTCCCCTTCCTGAGTCCAAGTGATGTCATTGTTCAGTTCCCACCTATGAGTGAGAACATG
>NW_012120376.1:5272737-5328812 GCF_000951035.1 Colobus angolensis palliatus
TGCAGCAGCTGACCAGCACCGATTGTCCGGCACTCCCCAGTGAGATGACCCCAGTACCTCCGTTGAAAATGCAGAAATCACCGGTCTTCTGTGTCGCTCGCACTGGGAGTTGGAGACTGGAGCTGTTCCTATTCCGCCATCTTGCTCCGCCCTCAGTTGTGTATGTCTTATATTGAGCACACCACACAGCTCAGGGAATGGCTATGTTGTACAAAGGCAAGAGCGTTTGCCTGGACTTGGAGTCAGGAGATACCTGTTCTGGGCATAATGATGTCTCGTGCTTGGTTTGTGACTATGACAGTTGCAAGGCACCACACCTCTCAGTTCCTCAATTCTAAATAAGTAAAAATGAATTCTACCCACCTAACAAAGAAGTTGTGAGACTTCTAAATGCCTAAAACCAAAGGAATTATTTTTTCCCACCCACTCCCCATCTGCCAAATAAGTATACCGAACTTTCTTCTATATTCCCATTCCTAGTCAATTATGAGGTTGGTGCAAAAGTAATTGCAGTTTTTGCCATTACTTTCAATGGTAAAAACCACAATTACTTTAGCACCAACCTAAAACCATAAATATATACATTCAATAAGATCTCTTTCTTATCAAACTCACCCAAAAAATACCACTACATATAGGTAAAATGTATCTTTCTAACTTACCCTGTGATTTTTAAATTTAGGACTTCAAAATGACCTCTAAAGCAGATGTTAGCAATATAAAGGGCTAGGTAGTAAATATTTTAGGCTTTATGAGTCACACAGTTTCTGTCATAACTACCCAGCTCTGCCATTGTAGCTGAAAAATAGCTACAGAAAATATAAAAATAAATAGACACAACTGTTTTTTGTTGGTTTGTTTGTTTTTTGAGACAGAGCCTCGTTCTCTCACCCAGGCTAGAGTACAGTGGCACAATCTTGGCTCACTGCAACCTCCGCCTCCTGGGTTCAAGCGATTCTCCCTGCCTCAGCCTCCTAAGTAGCTGGGATTACAGGCGCCCACCACCACGCCTGGCTAATTTTTGTATTTCTTTAGTAAAGATGGGGTTTTGCCATGTTGGCCAGGCTAGTCTTGAACTCCCGACCTCAGATGATCCACTCACCTTGGCCTCCCAAAGTTCTGAGATTACAGGCATGAGCCACTGTGCCCAGCCAGCTGTGTTTTAATAAAACATTATTTACAAAAAGAGGTGACAGGCTGGATTTGGCCCACAGACTATAGTTTGTTGGCCCTGCTGTAGTGCTCAGGCCTTATTCTTCTGCACATACAAAACTGTAAGTCTTCAGAGAACAAACACTGAATTCATTCCTTACTTTATAAATCAGATAAATTAAAATTTCAGAAGTGGGATTCTTAAATAAGGAACATCAGTATAATCATGTATAATAAATATGATAGTTCTACCAAACAGTGTACAATGGATTAGGAAATATATATACACGCATATATATATGTATATATGTATATATTTATATGTATATGTGTATATATGTATATGTGTATATATATACACACACACACATATATATATTCCCAAATAATGCCTTGTACCAAGCCAAAAGCCTCATTCAAAGAAAATATGTGTTTATGATATCTGGCAGAACAACAAAAGATTATTGCTACAGTTGAAACAGATTTCCAAGCTTTGGGAATTTATCTATAGGTTACAATTTCCACTTTTGCTCAATTACAAAATATTATTAGCTTGTAAGTAGAGATGTCAGAGATAATATTTAGAGATTATAAAACATGTATTCACATTTCAGTAACCCATTGGTAAGGACTTGAAATATTGGTGATATGGTTTGGCTGTGTCCCCACCCAAATCTCATCTTGAATTGCAACTCCCACAATTCCCATATGTCGTGGGAGGAACCTGGTGGAAGGCAATTGAATCATGGGGGGAAGTCTTTCCTGTGCTATTGTTGTGATAGTGAATAAGTCTCATGAAATCTGATGGTTCTGAAAATGGGAGTTTTCCTGCACAAGCTCTCTTTGCCTGCTGTCATCCATGTGAGATGTGACTTGCTCCTCCTTGCCTTCCACCATGTTCATGAGACCTCTCCAGCTGTGTGAAACTGTAAGACCATTTATTTAACCTCTTTTTCTTCCCACTCTCAAGTATGTCTTTATCAGCAGTGTGAAAACAGATTAATACAGTAAATTGGTACCAGTAGAGTGGGGCACTGCTGAAAAGATACCTGAAAATGTGGAAACAACTTTGGGACTGAGTAACAGGCAGGGGATGGAACAATTTGGAGGGCTCAGAAGAAGACAGGAAAATGTGGGAAAGCTTGGAACTTCCCAGAGACTTATTGAATGGCTCTGCCCAAAATGCTGATAGCGATATGAACAATGAAATCCAGGCTGAGGTGGTCTTAGAGAGAGATGAAGAACTTTTTGGGAACTGGAATAAAGGGGACTCTTGCTATGTTTTAGCAAAGAGACCAGAGAGATTTTACCCTGCCCTAGACAGTTATGGAACTTTGAACTTGAGAGAGATGATTTAGGGTATCTGGCAGAAGGAATGTCTAAGCAGCAAAGCATTCAAGAGGTGACTTGGGTGCTGTTAAAGGCATTCAGTTTTAAAAGGGAGACAGAGCATAAAGGCTCAGAAGATTTGCAGCCTGATAATGCAATAGAAAGGAAAATCCCATTTTCTGAGGAAAAATTCAAGTCAGCTGCAGAAATTCACGTAAGTAACAAGGAGCCGAATGTTAATCCCCAAGACAATAGGGAAAATGCCTCCAGGGCATATAAGAGGTCTTCACAGTAGCTCTTCCCATCACAGGACTGGAGGCCTAGGAGGAAAAAGTGGTTTCTTGGGCTGGGCTGAGGGTCCCCATGCTGTGTGCAGCCTAGGGACTTGGTGTCCTGCATCCTTGGCTCCAGCCAAGGCTGAAAGGTGCCAACATAGAGCTCAGACTGTGTCTTCAGAGGGTGCAACCCCCAAGCCTTAGCAGCTTCCATGTGATGTTGACCCTGCGAGTACACAGAAGTCAAGAATTAGGGTTTGGGAAGTTCCACCTAAATTTCAAAAGACGTATGGAAACACCTGGATGCCCAGGCAGAAGTTTGTTGCAGGGGTGGAACCCTCATGGAGAACCTCTGCTAGGGCAGTGCAGAAGAGAAATGTGGGATTGGAGCCCCCACACAGAGTCCCTACTGGGGCACCACCTAGTGGAGCTGTGAGAAGAGGGCCACCATCCTCCAGACCCCAGAATGGTAGATGCACCAACAGCTTACACTGTGCACCTAGAAAAGCTGCAGATACTCAATGCCAGCCTGTGAAAGCAGTTGGGAGGGAGGCTGTACCCTGCAAAACCACAGGGGCAGAGCTACCCAAGACCATGAGAATCCACTTCTTGCATCAGCATGAGCTGGATGTGAGACACGGAGTCAAAGGAGAACATTTTGAAGCTTTAAGATTTGACTCCCTGCTGGATTTTGGACTTGCCGGGGGCCTGTAGCCCCTTTGTTTTGACCAATGTCTCCCATTTGGAATGACTGTATTTACCCAATGCCTGTACCCCCATTGTATCTAGGGAGTAACTAACTTGCTTTTGATTTTATAGGCTCATAGGCTGAAGGGACTTGGCTTTTCTCAGATGAGACTTTAGACTGTGGACTTTTGAGTTAGTGCTGAAATGAGTTGAGACTTTGGGGGACAGTTGAGGGGGCATGATTGGTTCTGAAATTCGAGGACATGAGATTTGGGAGGGGCCAGGGCAGATGGATATAATTTGGCTGTGTCTCCACCCAAATCTCATCCTGAATTGTAACTTCCACAATTCCCACATGTTGTGGGAGGAACCTGGTGGGAGGTAATTGAATCATGGGGATGAGTCTTTCCTGTGTTGTTCTCATGATAGTGAATAAGTCTTATGAGATCTGATGGTTTTGAAAATGGGAGTTCTCCTGCACAAGTTCTCTTTGCCCCACACCATCCGTGTAAGATGTGACTTGCTCCTCCTTGCCTTCCACCACGTTTGTGAGGCCACCCTAGCCATGTGTAACTGTAAGTCCATTAAACCTCTTTTTCTTCCCAGCAGCATGAAAAGGGACAAATACAATCAGTGAGTACTTTCTATTGTAATCCCAAAATTCCTAGAACATTAGAATCACAAGACTAGAACAGAGTTTCAAAGACTCTGTGTGAGTCTGCAATTGTTGGATGAGCTATTCTCACTTTTTCCTGTTGAAACACTATATATGTATCACTGCTAATTTATATGGAAGTTACACAGACTGTGGTAGCCGGTCTCCAGTATGGTCTCTGATAAACCCCACCCCCAGTATAGTTTCTTACCATGTTGTACCAGGGTTGGTCTGTGTGACCAACAAAATAAAGCATAGGTGAGGGTATATGACTTCTGAAATTAAATTATAAAAGACACTGCAGTTTCCATCTTGGTTGCTCTGTCTTGCTTTCATTCTCTCAGATCATATGCTCAGCATGTTCAACTGCCAAGTCATGACGTTCCCTATGAAGGGGCCCACACGGTGAGGAACTGAAGCCTCCTGCCAACGTCTATATGAATGAGCTTGGAAGTGAATCCTAAATGCCATCAGAAGACTATAGCCTGGTTAACAGCTTCACTGTGACCTCCTCAGGGACCCAGAGCCAGAACCAGCCAGCCACACTGCTCCTGGATTCCTGACCCTTATAAACGATGTGAGATAATAGATATTTGTTGCTGTAACATGCTAAGCATTATGGTAATTAGTAACATACTCTAGATAATTAAATAGAGATTAACAAATATCTAATACTTAAATTGGTTTCCATAAAAACATATTGTAACCATTTGCAATCATTATAGACAAAACTGGTCATAGTCAAAGGCAGACAAGAAATAAAATCTCTCTGGTGTTGCAGCTAGACCCTGAAATGTGGTTCACTCTGATGGAATCCAGCCACTATCTGTGAATGTAAGCTCAAGTAGTGAAAATTCGAGGCAGCTCTTTCTCTGCTTAGGCCATGTCCTGCTCTTGAAATTCTATCTGACTTTCTTCTACCTGTGCCAATGTGCAGACTTTATTCATCTTTCATGATCCAGGTCAGTGTTCAATTTCTTCCCAAAACCTTTTCAGACTACTCCAGCAACAACATGCCTGTCTGCCTTTTCTCAATACCTATTGCATTGAATTCCATACCACAGAGTTCAAGACTGTTAACTAGGAATTTGTTTAATCTCCCTAAGCACTTTGGGAGCAGAAGCCATGATTTTATAAGAATTCTCTACCTTTTACCTCACTCCCACCCCCTCTTATCACCTGATGTTATTCATTCACTAGCATCAGGACACCATGAAGAGACTAAGCTCTCACTGTTTGCTTTAAGTGGGTCTGAATCAAAGCAAACACACGTATTACTTTGAAAAGTTAGAAGCAGTGGAAGCGAGGAAGAGAATGTGAGAGTTAATTGCAACTTTTTCTTAAATGCTTTGCAGTGGGACAAACTGCAGCCTTATTGTCATAAAATCTTCAACAACATTTCAGTAACTACTGCAGTACTTTGAGGCCAATATAAGGGAGTAGAATTATTTCCAATGTCTCTGCTTGCTACAGCAAAATTCAGAAAGGGAAAAAGATGGCATTAGAAGAACTTCCTTGGACAGGGCTTTTAAGAACATGAGTAATCCCAATTATTCCAGCAAAGCCCTTCTACACTCCTAGAAGGCATAGAAAATTATTGCTAATTAAATGTTGAATGTTAACCAAAGCTGTCATGTTAGTTTTCAGTCAAGTTTATGATAGAAGAGAAATATACTTTTAAGTGTTATGTATATACTTGATACTATATTAGAGCCTCAACTACCATCACAGTATATGGTACATTTATGCTCATTTTTACAGCATTTGGATTATAATTTTACTATATGAAATGATTATAAGTATTTCTGGTAGCTGTAGCTTTATCATATTGTTAATAATGTTTATAATGCTGTGGTGCTCAGAGCTGAATATGAAGCACATATACAATTACAGCATGGTTTTTTCCTATGTGAAAATTATTTGTTTTATGCACTGGAGCACATTGCAGTCAAATTTAGGCACTGCCTCTGCTGTTTTGTGCATCTTCCACAAGACTTGGAAGAGCGATGGTTGCAAAGATGTTAATATTTTCTTTTTACTTGACTATATGCTTCCAAGTGTGTATATTAGTAAAAACATTCTGTACCTGAAAAGCTAGTGATTTTTTTGACTTGGCACGTTTTTTTCTTCAAATTGTTTAATTCACATCCTTATATATATCAGAGGATCTCTGGACCTCAAGGACAGTCCATGACGAACTACAGGAAACTACAGTCATGAATTTGGTAGAGATAGTAAAATACCTTCCCCAGAAAATCTCTTCTTCACTCCAACCATCTCTATTCTAATGGAAACTTGTGTAATTGCTCTCTGAGCCTGTACACCAGCCCACAATCAGGGGGGCCTCCCTGCCTCAGTGTTACCCTCCTCTATCAACCAGTCATTCACCCAACCATAACGCATTGAGGACTCACTATGCCAAGCACTGGTAAGGCAGCAGAGCATATGATTAGGGAACAGGCTCTGAAGCCAGGCTGCCTGGATGTTCATATCTTAGCTCCACCTGTTACTAGCTCTGTGACTTCAGTAAGTTGCTTAACCTCTCTGGGCCTCAGTTTCCTCATTGATATAATGGAGATTAAATTCATACCTGCCTCACAAGGGTTTTTTTTAAGAATTATGAAATTAATATAAGTCTTTTAGGATAGCACCAGGCACACTAGTCTCAAGAACACAAAGTTGAGTGAGTAATCCTGCTCTCAGGGAAATCACTGTCTAACAAGGAAAGCAGTTTGTGAGTCAATTACTCACAGCCTAAGTACTGCTGGAAAGGGCAGCACAGACAGAACAAGATGTTTCGATTGGACTGACACTCTGGGTAGGCTTCCCATAGGACTCAATCCTATAGGGTCGACTGAACCAACCACGCACTGACGAAAAATGTAAAAAATGTTGTTTGGTGGAACCAGAGGCAGCAACACTGAGAAGGCCTGGAGGCAGACGTCTGGAAACGGCCAGAGGGATGACCAAAGACTAAGTGCAGCTGCAAGAGGAGCTGAGGCCAGAGGCCCCGACAGGGGACAGATGTTGACAGGCCCGGCATGCACACCTAAGTGATGTGAACTTTAACAAAAAATTCTGAGCTTCCATTTAATAATTTGGATTTTTAAAAGATCTCTGTGGCCTTAGGGTAGAAATTGAAGAGTGTCAGGAAACTCCCAGTTTCAAGATCTGTGGAGAGATGAATTGGAAGCAGCCACCCTATCCACTTTCTCCTTACTGTCTGTTGTCATTGTACCCAGGAAGTGTTTGTCAAGTATTTGCTCTATGCCCTCTCTTTAAGCCAATACCCTGAATACCCTTAATGAAGTTGAGTCAAAATAATAACTTTCAAATTAGACATGGACTCTAGATTCTATTATGTATGTTCTATTAAAAGAGAACTTTAGACCATCTATATTTGAACAGCTCTACTAGAAAATTAGTAAAGTGGCAGCCTCCATTGTTCTATGAAATTTCTATTCATTCATGAGGGGAATCTGCCCAAAGATACAGATGAGGAGCATAACTCTATTTTTAACTCCCTATTCTTCCCAAGTGAAAACAGGTTAATTATATTTCAGAAGTAACCTTTTCCTGCCTTTAGATTGGTAATGGTGTCAAATAATTTCATAATGGATAATAAAACTCCCATTAGTGTTATGAATTATATTAGTGCGAATCCTTTCCAAAGACTTAAAATGTTTTAGCTGATATTTTAACTGTCTTAAAATGATGTTATAATGTACTTTTCAAAAAATTCTCTCATGGTTCAATCTTAGCTCTCCAAAAACTCAGTGATCTTAATGACTGAGCTGTTTTAGTTCAAATTCTCCTCTTTCTTATATAAAGCATTTAGTAATTCTAAATCTAATACTCTTATTATTTCTGTTCCTGTGTGTTCTTAAACATATTCTTATATTGGGGAAACATGACCTAATTGTCCAAGAGGCTCCCTGTGACTCAGAACACTCCAAGAATGCCTTCTAGGTTGGTGAATGTTAAGTGGAGAAAAGAATTGTTTTCAGGGCATGTGATGGTATTTAAATGTCCTTTCCTGTGTGGTTGTTTCTGGATTCCCATTACAACTGCTACACATCACTTAAAAGCTTTCCTTCCTCAACAAAATGCTGGCCTACCCAAACTTTGCCCCTCACAGATTCCATGCCTCCTTATGAATGTCACCAGTGCATTGATGGTGTAAACCAAAAATAAAATTCAAAGGCCCTCCACAACCATCCAAATGGACTCTCTCCTCAGCCATGGCACCATAAAATTTAACCCAAAAGACTGGTCAAGTCATGTCAGGAAGTAGGGGTTGGACATGCCTTATCATACCCCTCCACCATTAACATCAACACAAACCTTAAGTCTGATAAGAAATATTTACAGTCTTCTCTCTACTTAGAGGCTTCATCCGCATGATAAAACCCAGACATTCCTTTCTACTGATAATAACTCTTTCAACCAATTGCCAAGCAGAATATGTTTAAATCTACCTGTGACCCGGATGCCCTGCCCCGACTCTTTGAGTTGTCCCACCCTTCCAAATCAAACCAATGTAAATTATACACATAATGATTGATGTATTATGTCTCTTTAAAATGTATAAAAGCAAGCTGTACCCCAACCTCCTTGGGCACATATCATCAGGACATCCTGAGGCTGTGTCATTGGTGTGCCCCTAACCTTGGCAAAATAAACTTTCTAAATTGATACCTGTCTTAGATATTTGGGGTTCACAATGGCCATCAGTTATTTGAATGACTATGAAATATCTATTTGGCATTCAAATGAATAGCCTTAAACTATGACTACATGAATGCAAAATATTTATTTGAAAATTTAAAAATTCAGTCAGCCCCTTCAACACTTAATCCTCCCAAGACAAGTAACAAATTTATTATACTTGTTACTAAGGGCATAGAATTAATATGGCATAGAATTAACATGCTGTAGATTAGGATTTTTTTTTGCTTCACCAAACCTTAGTTGGGTTTCTCAATCTCCTCATAGGCCCATCTGTGAACTTCCTCATAAAATCCAGTTTTAGCAAGAACTCCTCACCCTCAGTTCTCAGTTCTGACACCCTCCATGTCTGATCAAGGTTCCTCATCCTCCACTATCCCCCAGATGGTTTCTGGTCACCCTGGCCTGTCTTTAGCCAGAATCCTATTAGGTGAGGTTAGCCAGAATCTCCCCTACTCCTGGTGTTACCTCTTAGAAATTTACCATCCAACTGGCCGGGCGCAGTGGCTCATGCCTATAATCTCATCACTTTGGGAGGCCGAGGCAGGTGGATCACGAGGTCGGGAGATCAAGACCATCCTGGCCAACATGATGAAACCCCGTCTCTACTAAAAATACAAAAATTAGCCGGGCATGGTGACACGCACCTGTAGTCTCAGCTACTTGGGAGGCTGAGGCAGGAGAATTGCTTGAACCCAGGAGGCAGAGGCTGCAGTGAGCTGAGATCCCACCACTGTACTCCAGCCTAGGGAACAGAGTGAGACTCCATCTCAAAAAAAAAAAAGAAAGAAATTTACCATCCAACCACTCCCCAGTCTGCTTCTTGGCTGTAAATTCCCACTTGCCCATCCTGTATTCAGAGTGAAGCCCAATATCTCTGTCTGTAAAATCCCACTATGGTCCCTATGCCAACCATGATGGTCCTGAATAAAGTCTGCCTTACCCATGCTTTAATGAGTATCATCAAATAATTTTTTCTTTAGTAAGAAAAAAACATTTGGTCTATAGTAGCTTGTATTGGTTTTTTTCTTGCTGCATAACAAATTACCGTGCTTAACTATTACTTTCTTCCATAGAATGTTTTCCACTTTTTCATGCAAAAGGGGATAGAGTTAGAATAATCTTACTGAAATTTTATTCATTGTTTTGGGATTTTACTACTGGAAAGTCATTAACATGGCACCTGAAATAAAATTATTTTAAAAGAAAAACTTATTCCAATTAGTACACTCCCTCCTGTTTTGAGACACACTGCTGGGGCTTTAAAAACTTTGTAATCTCGTGGCTTTGGCATTTTTCAGAAGAGCAAACAGGATTTTCAGGGTAGAAGAGCACCTACCACACCTCTAACTTATCTTACTTAAGTCAGACTGGTAGCAATTAGCTCAAAAATTCACTGTGTTTCTATTGACTGTGTCTTGCAGTTGCACCTCATTAGCATGCCTGCATTTTCTGCATAAATCTATCGAGGATGTTCTCCAAGGGGTTAAGCCTAGATGTGGAAGCAGTGCAGCCCTTTATCAAGAAATCCCTCACAAGATTCTCTTGGTTCAATTCAGCTATCATCCACCGTAGAAACAAAAGAGATGAATTTGTTCTTCACAATGTAATTTTCCAGCATAAAAAAACTTGCAGACTTCCTAGGAATATTTGGCAAGTTGACAATAGTGTGTCTGACAATTTCTGCTCTGGGATGTGCCATGACTGAAATCCTCAATAATTTTTCAGATGAGAACTAAAAGCCACAAATAGAGCATAGTATTTATCCTCACAATGTCTGGCTTTGCCAAACATGATTCAGAGCAAGAAATAACCAGAGGTCTTATATTATTGCTTTCAATATAGGTTCAAAAAATAATAATAATCCTTAAGAATATATTCACTGAAGTGCAAAAAAAGGCAATGACTCAGCATTCTTTAACTCTCACGGTCTCTCCTTATCACTCAACATTACCACTGGCCAGATGACCTGGTTAAAGAAATATTCACAATTTTCTGGGACATCTACACAGAGTAAAGATGAGGCAATTTTCACAATGACTAAATAAAACCAAAGCAGAACCCTAAGAACATTTTCTTCTATAAAAACTAAAAACCTCAAATAATTTTTTGCTTTAATAATGTAGATGTCACAAAAAATTGGGAGTAGAAACAATTATGATCTATTTTTTGATAATTATCTCAAATGTCTCCTTTACACCACATGTGTAACTAAATGTAACAAAGAAACTGAGCCAGGATTTAGAAAGTTGAACATGCATTCTTCTTCTCTCATTATTATATAAGCCCGCAAGGTTCTCTGCTGGGCCTTCTAGTAACTGCAATGACGAGTCATACAGGGGTCCTAGTCTCACATGTTTATGTAATGCGATTTATGAAATATGCTCTCAATTCTAATATATACTAAATTAAATAATAAGTGAACCCTAAATGTAGCTCCACTGAAACATGTAGATCCATATTTGCATCTGCACCACCGGTGTCCAAAAGAATGGACGGGCAGGGTTAAATGCCTATTTTGCTCTTTTCATTTATTCCTTATTTCATTTATTTCTTCTGAAGGAGTATATTATTAGACAACAATTGTGTGTGAAATTCTCAGCTCAGAATAAATGTTGGCAGGCAAAATTTACCAAAATGTTTCCTTCTGATTTATTTTCATCCTCTATTTTAATCTACCATTAAAAATAATTAGTGAAATCTTGCTTTCAGTTAGTACGTAATAATCAAGAAGTCTTTAAAAGTAGATAGAGGCCAAAGTCAGAATTCTTCATTCAACTGTCAGATAATTCTGAGACAGGCTGGTTCCTTAACCTCTTGAGGCTGTTTGTGTGGGGTGGTGAGGTAGTGAGGCATGATGGAGAGGCAGGAGCACGCTTGTGAAGAGGCATCAGACTGGGTGATGACAGAGATGAATCCCATTGTGCACCCTTGGGCACATTACTTCCCCTCTCTCGGACTCAGTGTTCTTTCATCTGTAAAATGGGTGTAAATACTACTGCAGAGGTAAATACTAAACAGGATAAAGTATCCATTCCTTGGCTGTTGTGAACAATGCTGCAATGAACCCAGAAGTGCAAATATCTTTACAAGGTGCTGATTTCACTTCCTTTGGGTATATACCCACAAGTGGAATTGCTGGATCAGATAGTAATTCTATGTTTAATTTTTAATGCCTCTATATGATGTGTTCCATAAAGGCCATACCAATTTACATTCTCATCAGCAGTGTACTAGGGTTCCCTTTTCTCCACACCTTCGCTAACACTTGTTATCTCGTGTCATTTCGGTAACAGTCATCCTAACACGTGTGAGGTGATGTCCAGTTTGCATTGCCCTGATGATTAAGGATGTTGATCATCTTTTCATATACCTTTTGGCTCTGTTTGTATATCTTCTTTAGAGAAATGCCTATTCAGGTCCTTTGCCCATTTTTTAATGGGATTGTTTTTATGTTACTGAGCTGTGTGTTAATTGTACATTTTGATATTAACCCTTTATCAGATATATGGTTCTTAGTTTGATGTAGTCCCATTTGTTTATTTTTGCATTTGTTGCCTGTGCTTTTGGTATTATATTTTTAAAATCATTGCCAAAACTAATATCACAGAACTTTTTCCTATGTTTTCTTCTAGGAGTTTTATAGTCTAGGTCTTATGTAGGCCAAGATACGTGAACAACTTAAATGCCCACCAATGGATAACTAGATAAAGAAATTGTGGTGTGTATACATATATATACTAAAATACTATTCAGCTTTCCAAGGATTAAAAAAAATACACATTAGGTACAATGTACACTATTCAGGTGACAGGTACCCTAAAATCTAAAAATTCACCACTATACAATTCATCCATGTAACCAAAATCCACTTATACCCCAAAAGCTATTGAAATTAAAAATAAATAAATATTTAAAAAGAATATTATTCAGGTTTTGAAAAGGAGGTCCTGCTGTTTGTAACAACATAGACGAAACTGGAGGACAGGTTAAGTTAATAAAAATAAGCCAGCCACAGAAAGAAAAATACTGCATGATCTCTTTTATATGTGGAATTTTTTTTAAGTCAAATACACAAAAACGGGGTAGAACAGTGCTTACCAGAGGTGGCAGGGAAGGAAAGAACAGATAGGAAAAGGTGGGTGAAACAGTACAAACTTGTAGTTATGTAGAATGAATAAATCTAGGGATCTAAACTATAGGCATACCTTGAAGACAAGGCAGGTTTTGTTTCAGATCATTGCAATAAAACAAATACGGCAATAAAGCAAGTCACATGAATTTTTTGGTTTCCTAGTGCATATAGAATCATTTACACTATACTTTAACCTATTAAGTGTGAAATGGCATTATGTCTACACAAAACAATGTCCATACCTCAATTTTAAAATACTGTATTGCTAAAAAATGCTAATGATCATCTGAGTCTTTCAGCAAGTTGTAATCTTTTTGCTGATGGAGAGTTTTGCCTCAGTGTTAATGGCTGCTGACCAATCAGGGTGGGGATTGCTGAAGGTTCCGGTGGCTGGGGCAATTTTTTAAAATAAGACAATTAAGTTTGCCATATGGACTGACTATCCCTGTCATTAAAGATTTCTCTGTAACATTCAATGCTATTTGATAGCATTTTACCCACAGTAGAACTTTTCTCAGAATTAGAGTCAACCCTTTCAAACCACTGCTTTATCAACTAAGTTTATGTAATACTCTAAATCCTTTATCATCATTTGAATAATGTTCATAGAATCTTCACCAGAAGCAGATCGCACCTCAAGAAATCGCTGGATGAACGTTCTTTGTTCATCCATAAGAAGTGACTCCTCAATTGTTCGTTTTATCATGAGATTGCAACAATTCAGTCATATGCTCAGGCTCTATGTTTAATTCTAGCTCTGTATTTCTATATCTGCAGTACTTCCTCCACTGTAGTCCTGAACCCATCAAAGTAATCCGTGAGAGTTAAAAATCAACTCCTTCCAAACTCCTGTTAAAGTTGATATTTGGCCCTCCTCTCGTGAATCACAAAGTATGCTCTTTATGATATTTAAAATGCTGACTCCTTTTCAGAAGATTTTTAATTTACTCCACCCAGATTTATTACAGGAATCACTGTTTATGGCAGCTATAGTCTTATAAAATTTATCCCTTAAATAATAAGACTTGAAATTCAAAATTACTTCTTAATTCATAAGCTACAGAATGGACGTTGTGTTAGCAGGCATGAAAACATTAATCTCCTTGTACATCTCCATCAGAGCTGTAGGGTGACTTAGGTGCATTGTCAATGAGCAGTAATATTTTGAAAGAAATCTTTTTTCTGAACAGTAGGTCTCAACAATGAGCCTAAAATGTTCAGTAAACCATGCTGTCAAGAGATGGGCTATCATTCAGGCTTTGTTGTTCCATTCATAAAGCTCAGGGAAAGTATATTTAATATAATTCCTAAGAGCCCTAGAATTTTCAGAATGATAAATGAACATCGGCTTCCACTTAAAGTCATCAGCTGTATTAGCCCCTAACAAGAGAGTCAGCCTGTCCTTTGTCACTTTGAAGCCAGGCATTGCCTTCTCCTCTCTAGTGATGAAAGTCCTAGATGGTATCTTCTTTCAATAAAAGGGTGTTTCATCTACATTGAAAACCTGCTGTCTAATGTAGCCACTTTTATCAATGATCCTAGCTAGATCTTCTAGATAGCTTGCTGCAGCTTCTACATTAGCATTTGGTGCTTCACCTTGCACTTTTATGTTATAGAGATGGCTTCTTTCCTTAAACTTCATGAAACAACTGCTGTTAGCTTCAAACTTTTGTTCTGCAGCTTCCTCACCTCACTCAGCCTTCACAGAATTGTAGAGAGTTAGAGCCTTTCTCTGAATTAGGCTTTGTCTTAAGAAAATGTTGTAGCTGGGTGGATCTTCTATTCAGACCACTCAAACTTTTCTCCATATAGGCAATAAGGTTGTTTTGCTTTCTTGTGTGTTTCCTGAAATAGAATTTTTAATTTCCTTCAAGAACTTTCCCTTTACATTCACAACTTGGCTAACTGCTTGGCACAGATGTCTAGCTTTCAGCCTGTCTCAGCTTTCAACATGTCTTCCAAGCTAAGCTTAATAATTTTTACCTTTTCATTTAAAGACATACAGCTCTTTCTTTCACCTCAACACTTAGAGGATATTGTAGGGTTATTAACTGGCTTAATAATAAATTCAATATTGCTGTGTCTCAGGGAATAGGGAAGCCCAAGGAGAGGGAGAGAGATGAGGGCACAAATTGATGGAGCAGTCAAAACACACATATTTACTGAGTAAGTTTGTCATCTTAAATGGGCATAGTTCATGCAGCCTGAAAACAATTACCATAGTAACATCAAAGATCACTAATCACAGATCACCATAACAGATATAATAATAGTGAAAAAATTTAAAGTATTGCAAGAATTACCAAAATGTGAAACAGAGACATGAAGTGAGCACATGCTATTGGAAAACTAGTGCCCACTGACTTGCTTGAAGCAGGGTTGCCACAAACCGTTAATTTGTAAAAAAATGTAATATCTGTGAAGTGCAATAAAACAAGATATACCTGTCCAGCATGAAGACTATAGGTAATCATATTGTGCTGTATACTGCAAATTTCATAAGAGAGTAGATTTTAGGTGCTCTTACGACATTAAAAAAGGTAATTATGTGAGATAATGGATATAGTAATTGCCTTGACTGTAGTAATTATTTCACTATGTCAAAACATCATGTTGGGTGCCTTAAATATATGCAATTTAAAAATCAGGAGATTTTTGGCAAGATAGAGGAATAGAAGTCACCACCAATCATTCCCCAACAAGGACACCAATTTAACAACTATCTACACCCAAAAATCACCTTCATAGAAACCAAAAATTGGCCAAGTGCAGTGGCTCCTGCCTGTAATTCCAGCACTATGGGAGGCCAAGGCGGGCAGATCACCCAAGGTCAGGAGTTCAAGACCAGCCTAGCCAACATGGTAAAACCTCATCTCTACTGAAAATACAAAAATTAGCTGGGCATGGTGGTACAAGCCTGTGATCCCAGCTACTCAGGAGGCTGAGGCAGGAGAATCACTTGAACCCAAGAAGTGGATGTTGCAGTGAGCCAAGATCACACCACTGCACTCCAGCCTAAGCCACATAGCGAGACTCTGTCTCAAAAAAAAAAAAAAAAGAAAAGAAAAGAAAAAGCATTCAATGTACCTGGCTTTAAAGATTAAAAACTAGATACATCAAAATACATACATAAATAATGGAATGATGTATTTGAAGCACTTTACACATAGAGAGCACTCAAAAAATGGTCGCTGTTTCTTCATCTATAAGTTGGGGATAATAAAATACTCACCTCACAGATAGTGGTGGGAACTGCATTAGTGAATGTGTAAGGAAATGTACAAGCATGGCACCCAGTGCTTCATCAAAATCAAGAGACATTTACTATAGATGAGCAAGTGTGTATGTGTGTGCACATGCGTGTGTCTGCAAGAGTATGTTTAGTTTATTGTATTTTCCAAACCATCATACAGACTGGAAAAGAACTAACTTGTTACTTTGGGAAAGGCAGGAAATTAAAAAGCCTAGCTTTGCCACATGTTTGATAGCCTATATGGTTGACATAGGCTAAATCAGACTATGTAAGTAAGATAGTAAACACAGTAAAATTCCCTAGGAAGCGATGAAGTTGCGACCATCTAGCCCGTAAGTCAGTGTTCATTTATTCTCATGAGTGTCTGTCTCATAACTTTATCATCACACTCTGAGTTTCATCACACTTTGGTTCCTCCTTCCTCGCTGTGAGATTCAGGCTTGCCCACTCTGGCTCCTAATCTCTTCAGATAGTTTTCTTTTCCTAAGCTTTTCAATACAACACAAATTAAAAACAATGCATGAACATTTGTTTAATTTGAATTACAAATTTGAGATTTACTGTGACTTGAGATTGGTTTAAAGTCTTTTCAAACTATTAACAGGTCAGATATTCCTTCCAAAGCCCTCATCCTAAGAAGGTAGAATTCCTCATTAACAGCAAGCATTCTTCTCTCAAACACAAGATAAATTAGATAGTTGATTGTTGTTGTCCCGATGAAACAGTCCATCAGTAATGCCCATTGCTTGAAATATAGACCTGACCTGAATGAAATTATTGTAGAAGACTTGAGGTTTTTTGGTGCCAATATGTAATAAAATAAACCTTGATTCACAGTTTTGAATTTTCTCTTTGCTTTTGTCCATCAACAGATATTCAAGTCATTATTGTAAGTTTAGCCACCATAGAATAGTCAGTATATGGACAAGATCATTTTCTTATCGCATTTTATCATTATTTTGTTTCAAACTCTTTTGTTTTTATTTTTTTATTTTTTTTTTTTTTTGAGACGATCGCCCAGGCTGGAGTGCAGTGGCACAATCTCAGCTCACTGCAACCTCTGCCTCCCTGTCTGCCTCAGCCTCCTGAGTAGCTGGTACTACAGGGATGGGCCACCACACCTGGCTAATATTTTGTATTTTTAGTAGAGACAGGGTTTCATTGTGTGAGCCAGGATGGTCTCGATCTCCTGACCTCATGATCCACCTGCCTTGGCCTCCCAAAGTGCTATGATTACAGGCATGAGCCACTGTGCTCAGCCCTCAAATTCATTTCTGATCTGAAAATAATCTGCCACCTTCTCTGCATTTATATGAAGGGATATATATATTTGGCTACATGTTTAATAGGCCTCAAATAGCGGTGTCTTAAGACAGAAGTTTATTTCTTTCTAATCATGAAAGCTGGTAGGACAGCCCTGTTTTGCAAATTTATTAAAAGATCTAGGGTCATCTGGGTGTAGTGTCTCACACCTGTAATCCTCACATTTTGGAAAACTGAGGCAGGATGGGAAAACTTGAGCCCAGGAGTTCAGGGCTGCAGTGAGCTATGATCATGCCCCTGTACTCCAGCCTGGGCAACAGAGCAAAACCCCGTCACATGCAAAAGAAAGACCCAGGTTCCAACAGCCTCAGGTTTGTGTTCTCATCTACCTGGTGCAAAGTTGCTCATCTTAATCCACATTTTGAGCAGCAGGATGAAGAAAGAGGGTGGGAAAAGGGGGAACACTATTCCCACCCACTTTCAGGAGGTAAGAGTTTCAGAAGTCCCACACATCTCTGCTTCTCATATCTCACTGGCCAGTGATCAGTCACATGGTCACACCTGGCTAAAAGATAGGTTTGGAAATAGAGTTTCTGTTCCAGAAGCCAGGTGCACAGCTAAAAACCAGTGGTTCCATTGTGGTAGAAAAAAGAGAGTGAACATTAAATCTTAATTATTAGTCCCTGTCACACTTTTTTTTTTTTTTTTGAGAAATCTAGTGATAATTAAACAATTCTGCAAAGCATTTTCTCTCAGTAAGACTTTCTTGAGTTGGGAGGAAAAAATTTAAACTTAGGGAAAAAAATAAAGAATTACCATTGTGGATAGAGGCAGGCTGAAAAGATGAAAAGGTAAAAGAAAAAACTACTCCCAAAATTTTGAACTTTATGAATATCTTTCTCCAATCTCTTTTTTGCCATAACACTGAGTTTTCTAAAAGTCTGTTTATTCTTAAACATCAATGGAACATAAGTTCTTTTAATTTTTATTTTCACAGTTTGGGTGCTTGAGATTTTTTAAGGCAGATTTTTCCTGGAATTAGATAGTTTAGCAAACTTAAAGAGGCCAGATTTGCCTGGTTGAGTCTACAGAGAGGAAAGCTTTTTGTTAATCTGTTAGATTTAATATTGGTACTATTCATTTGTATATATTACAGTCTGCCTACAACTATCGGGTACTTAACCTCATGATATATAACAACCTCTTGAAGTAAGAGCAGAAAACACAACTGCAGTTTTTCTAGCCCAGAGGCAGCTGGTAAATGTAAAGTACACTGGAGCAAAAGGCCTGAGCTCCAGCCTTGAACCTTCTTCCTGGCCATGTGGTCTTCAGCAAGCCAAGAAATCTCTCTGTAGTCACTATCAATTTAATTGGTTGTGACAGGTGCAAGTGGAACTCTGGGTACATGAGAACCTGATTTTTTTGTTGGATTAATGTCACATGGAGTCTAAAGGCACTATTGATTTGTATACTACAGGGAACCTGTACTCAAAGGGATATGAATATTTTCTTAAAAGCAAATACAATAAAAACTGTTGCATCTGCCAACTGTTAACAATTGGCACAACACCAACCTAGGTATCAAAAATATTTCCACCCCAAACTGCAATCCTTTCTGGCAGTAGGTGTCTCCCAAAGCCACAGGTTTGCTTTACTGCTTCCTCTTCCTGTGTTTTGTGATGACTGGGGGAGAGTCTTAAAAGTCCTTTTCAAAGATGAGTTTATTTAACTTATCTCCTCTTTCTGTGTGAAGCCTGACAATTATTAAAAACATTGATTCTATTTCTGAAGTTTTATACTCCAAAAATGTGCGTTAAAGAATAAAGTTATAAAATAGTAACTATTCAGGAGAGGAATCATTCACTAAACAAACGTTTATGAAGAGACAATTCTGTGCCAAGCAAATGGAAACTACCCACTAATGTAATCAAGGACCCCCATTTTTCTAAGAAAAAAAGAATGAGTTATTTTTTAATTATTTTTTTCTTCCTCTTTCCTCCTCTTCCCCTGTTCCCCACGTCCTACTTGGCTCTTTAGAAATGTTATTATAACCTTTTACCTTCCCCTCACCAGACACTCCCTACAAGGCAAGTTCATCTAACTGTGTGCTTAGAAGCTTCAGAGCTGGGACCTCTCCCACCAGGGGATTGCCTTAAGTAATTCATAACTTAAAGTAAGCCTGCTATGAAACTCTTTCCACTGGTAGAGCGTCTTGAAACAATGGCCACTTTACAATCTAGTTCTGTCCTCAGTGACGCCAGGCTGACTACTCGGTGGATAAGGCATGAAGTCACATAGATCCCCACCTGTTGCGTCCCTCCCTGTGTAATGTTCATGCCAAGTTCCCCTGTAAAAACCCCTGTTTTCTGCCCTAGAAGGGAAGCAATACCTTTAAGGCAGGAAGCCTGTACTTCTTCCCCTAAGCTAGCTTTGGAATTAAGAATTGCTTTGTTTTTAATTTTGTTCTTTTTTTTTTTTTTTTTTTTTGAGACAGAGTCTCACTCTGTTGCCCAGACTGGAGTGCAGTGGCATGATCATGGCTCACTGCAGCCTGGATCGATCTCCCAGGCTCACATGATCCTTCTGAGTATCTGGGACTACAGGGGCACACCACCACCCCTGGCTTATTTATTTATTTATTTAGGGTAGAGATGAGGTTTCACCATGTTGCCCAGGCTGCTCTTGAACTTCTAGCCTCAAGCAATCTGCCCATCTTGGCCTCTTAAAGTGTTCAAATTATATGAGCCACTGCACTGGCCAAAAGTCACTTTCTTTATATCAGACCTCGCCCTGTTAATCAGACTGTGCAAGTGATGAGTGACTGAATCTGCATTTCTGTTATATTTATGGCTTAAAATACAGTAATATATAAGGCACTGACTCTATTTTCAAAGAGGTGACAGCCCAGCAGGTGGGACTATCACATATACAGAGAGCTACAAATCAGAACAGATGTGTCATGATGAGGACATTCTGCAAGAAGCCGCAATTAGCTGGCCTGGAGTGAGGGCTGGTGGGTAGAGAAGGAGGGTCAAAGAAACAATATAATATGGTGGTTAGGAAAGCTTGGGCTCTGGACTCAGAAAGACAGGAATTGGGTTTAAGGTTTTGTTGCACAGTAGCTCAGTGACAGCAATTACCAATATTATAATGATTAATAATCCTAATAATAATAATATGCTAGATATCTGCATTTTAGTGTTCCTGAAGTACCATCAGCTTCTTAAAACACAATTATGATTCAGTTGGGTAACAAGGTTATCTCATCTCTCTTTTACTTTTAAATTTCCTATTAGAATGCCTCTGTCCCCAGACATCTCTGACAAGGTGCAGATGGCATCACTGAAATGAGAGTAACTCAGATAGGTAAAGGGGTGATTAAAGCTATCTCAAAATCCTACTTAAACCTTTTGATGGTGAAAATATGCATGAAAGAGCTATTTTCACTATCATATGAAAAAATCCTTTTTTTGGCACATACTTTGAGGATTAAACAGAGATTAAACAGCTACCCTTTTTAACCTCCTACCTACAGAAAGCTGACAGAAAATTTTAGGAATCACCAAATTCGGTTTGTACCTGGGTGCACAAAACCTGGGTTATTTTTCTTTATCACAGCAAAACCCGAGATGTCTTAAGGTGACCTCACAGGCTGTGAATGCCAGAACTTGAATGAAACAGAAGGATTTTGTCTTTAAACTTAACCTTGGAAGGAAAAAGAGTGCTTCCCAAGAATGAAGCCTGTCCTCATCAAACGGCAGCTTCTCATTAAGCCAGGTGATGCCAGAGAAAGAACACAAATAGAAAATAAAATCGAGGCTATGAACATGTATTTAATCTTGTCAGTTCCTCATCCTCTGTCCACTCTTCAGAAAACCAGACGGACAAAAAGATGGTAATCTTGAGAAGCAATAAAAAATTAAAAACTTGTCACGTGCCCAAATAAACAGCATTTCAAAGCCTGTCTGTCTTTGATATGTAATTATTTTCGTGCTTTCTTTTGTTGTTCTTGGTTTGTTTATTTTTAATATAAAAGGAATTATTTTGTTGAGTCTTTTCCCCTCAAGTTTATCTCACCCATTTCAATGAGTTGCAAAATTTACTAAACACTGAATACATTTCAACATGAGTCACCATAGTGTCCTATTTTAGTTGAGATAGTTGAGAAGACTGGTGCTAAGGCCTGGTGCCTATTGTGGGAAAATTGTTTTTATCCAGTTTTTCCAAAAGAAAAACCAGCTCAGCCACTGTGGAGCTGCAGTTCCCCCACGAACTCTACTAAATGTGTGACTTTGGGTAAAGCCTCTTGACTTTTTTAAGATTCCATTTCTAGTCAGCAAATGGGATCATAATACCCACCTCATGAGTTGTTGTAAGGTTCAAAATAATGAATAAATGTAAAATGCTTAATCCACAGTACGCACTGAACAAAGATTAGTTTCCTCTTTTTCCTCTCCACACATTTTCTTCTAATGTTCTCAGTCTTTTCTTTCAATGGAACAGACTATTTTTATAGAATAGGATTAAATGACTTATAGCTACTAATAAAACATACCAAATAATTCCACAAGTTAATTAAATATAAGACCTGTTTCCAATTTCACAACACGTTGTAAACCAGAGACACATAAGACTTACTATGTTAAGAAAACAGAGCTTCCCCAGAGACAGGCCTAATGTGGACCTAAAAATTTGATTGTCTTTTGTTCTGTTCTGTCTGGTACATCACCTCCATCATTTGTTTAATCAATGTCTGCTCTCAAGAAGAAAAAAATGATTAGCTATTGCTTCTTAATAACATATGAAGCTTCAGTGAGAGTCTCTAATTTGGAATTAAAAAAGCAATTTCTGGTGTAAGAAACACTGCTATTCTATCCCTTTCCAGGAGAAGAATGCCTCATCTAATAACCTGTGTCTTGAGATGAATGAATGCATTAAAGTTCTTAACACTCTTTTGATAGACTACAAATGGTCACAATACAGGACAATATTTGAACAGTAATGATTTGTGCTTTCTTCTTAAATGTAAGCTGATTGCAAAGGCTCCTAGACCATGAGAAGTAAATAACTAAAGGGGTCATGAATCTTAATAGCTTCCAAATCAGAAAGATCTGCAACTTATATGCTCTGACTGGAGTGTGAATGGAATGTATAAATATTAATAGGTCTGGCAGAGCCTCTGCAGACAAGCTGTCTAAAATTTCACAGTGGGAAGATTGAAATTGCAGCGTATGGGGCAGACATGAGGCTCCCACCTGGAAATGAACTGTCAGCATGTGTGTAAATACATTTTTCCTAAAGCGATATTTAGCACGCGGTCCTACCCTGGCACCCAGCAACACTATGCATTGAAGTTTAACGCCACTGTGCTATTTAACATTATGAACATGCACACCAGGTCCATCTTTGGAAACAATAAGACAGAGTACCCAAGTTTAAGAGGCTCAAAACACAACTTCGAAAACAGCACTACTAAACTCTAAACAATACTTATTCCGATCACCCTAGGACTTGCTGGCTATTGGGGCAAAACTTTGTTCTGTAACATCCAAGACAGTGATTCTGTTTTCAATGGACAGGACATAGAGGAATTAATTGGTCTAATTAAAATGGGTAATTTGTGTTATGGGTAATACTCTGAATTATAAAAAAAAAAATTAGTAAAACTGATATATAACCAAGAAATTTTCTTTTAAAATGAAGGAGGTCTATGTTGAATAATGAACAAGTTTTTATCTTTTCTAACGTATTGCATCCTTCAAAGAATCGAACCTATATGTTAACTTTCTATACTGTTTCCTGTAAGCAGGGACCTCTCTCAGAACCAAGTCTATGAAGCTTATTTTACTATTCATAGATGAAAAGATAAAAGAAGGAATGGAAAGATGAGATATTCTTAGGAGCAGTGAAGAGAATGTGGTCAAATTTAAAAATTCAAACATTTTGTAGTTTTAATATTTGTGAGGGAAACAGAAATGCAAGGGGAGCTTTCTTTGTATTTGTTTACGGATGTTTTGTTTGTTTGTTTGCATGAAGTGAACAAGGTATTAATTTAAAATTTTTCTGATATTTGCTTATCTGGAACAAAATCAAAGCCAAAGAATTTTCCACCAGCCATTCCTCTTCCCCACACAAACAGCATCGATTATTATTTGCCCTCAAATGAGAGCGGTATGGGGAAGCCCTCAGGAAAAAGCAAATACTTCTTAGATTTAAAAATGTATGAATTGAACTCCTGTTATATTTTATCAAAAATTTGTCTTCACCAATTAGGGACTTTCAAAAGAAATTGTGATTCGTTAGATTTTTCAAACCTAAGTTTGCTGTGGGCAACCAAACCAACAAAGCCAAGTCTACCACTGAGTCACATAAAAGCAATTTAAAATAATCAATTATTACCCCAAAGTAACTCACGCCAAAACCAAAATTTGAATCCAAACAGTAGTCTTCGTGTAACAATCACAATCTCCCTGGCCAATCACAATCATGTAGCAATTACAATCATGTAACAATTACAATCATGTAATCACAATCATGTAACACACACAATCACCTTCATTGGCCAAAGAAAGTACCAAGAGGTGCCATCACGTGGTCAGTTACACACTGCCTTTCCTACAGGAGGTGCTCAACTTCATAAATTAGAGACTGGAAATTGGGCACATGTCAAACCTGATTCTTCCACTTAATTTCAGGCATATTTTGTTTTTGTTTTCATCTGCAATAGATCATCCGATGTGAATCATTTCTAACACTTTAGGTTAAGTTTCTCTGTCTTTACCCTACCTCCCCTAGTATCTGATAATTGTTAGAGGATCCAAGGAACTAATAGTAAAACTTTCATAAACCTAAATAAACCTTTAATACTAATCAGCCCTCAGTTATCTACTTGTTCCATTTGGAATTTTTAAAGTTGCTACACCCCTGTGTGGACATTTATCAGAGACTGGAATTTCATTAGCAATCTCCAACTTCGAATTTCCCAAGGAAATTTCAACTCTACTAAAAAGATAAGAGTGTCTTATGAGAGCATGATTAACAATCCTGGTTAAACCAAATTTGGCAATCAAAATGCTAGAGCAATTAGCACCTCAATCATCCCCAAAATTACAGACCTGTGAGATTAGATCTGCATTCCAAAACTGTCTGCCTTCAGCCTGCAGACTGCAGATAAAAGAACAGCCCTCAGAAGTCACTGTGGAAGGCTTTACATGTTAATTACAGCCATCCCAGGTCATGGTGTCCCTGTGGCTTTTTATGTTTTCAACCAAACTTTAGTTTTGAAATACCTGTCTTTATCCCCCTAACTTCTGAAACTCGCTTCTTTCTTTTGAGTGATATGTAGGGCACAGGTGTCATTTTTATCCCCAGGTTTAGATTTTTTGACTATACAAAGACAACTTTAATTTCAACTTTATATGTGACCTCCTTCACTGTGTGTTGATGTGTTTGTTCAGGACATGGTTACTGGAACAAAGATTTCTGGTTAATATTATGCTCCATTTATTAAAAATACAAAAGTCAGTGGTCCATCAGCATAGAGTTACATTTCTAGGAATTACAGTTGCAGGTATGTGTATCCCAAACAAAGGTTTTCTTATCCTGGGCACTTTCAAAACCTGTGAAGAACCACCCTCAGCTGAATGAATGTCAGTCACCCCAAATGCCCCTTTTGTCATCTTGCTTTTTACTGCTGCAAAAAGCAGATGCTTCTGGCAATGGGGGGTGAATTGATAACTAGTTGTGATAAGTAATGAAATCATTAGAATACCAGGAAGAGCACAGGTTTATCACACAACAAAGATGGTTCAGAAACATTAAACTAAGCAAATTGTCCATACCATGTTTATGGATCTGAATCTTTATATTTTAGGGAATACAAGGGTCTGATGAAGTAATCCCAGATGATAAATTCTATTACTCTATTTTTCTATTTTTTTCTATTATAAATTGGTCAGAATTCAGTTGAATGTCAAGTATACCCCCAAGAGGTTTTGGAGTTAGGGTATAGAATTACGTACCCCCATGTAGGTATAGAGGAGAAAAAGTAATTTCTTCTCCTCACCCATCACAAGGGTCATGGCTGACACCCCTATAACAAACACAGATTAATAAGAGAAAAGCATAACAAATTTATCTGAACAATTTTTCCCATGACACGGGAGCCTTCACAGATGAAGACCCAAAGAGCCAGTGAAAACAGACAACTCAATTTCATATTTATATGTGGCCTCTTTCAATGTGTATTTTAATGCCTGGGTTTGATGAAGAATGGAGAGTCATGTAGAAGTATGACTGGACAAAAAGAGGGTATGACCTACTGATGATCAACTGAAGGGATCTTAGCAAGGCCTGTTTGTTCAGATTCTTCTTGGCCTCTCTGTGTAACACTCCTTCCTTCTGTGGACAGGGCAGGACCCTGTCACATGAGGGTCTACAAGAGAGAAGTTCAGAGAGACTTTTCTACTCTGAGATTTTCTAAATATCCTTCAGCTTAAAATACTCAATATGCCAAGAGGCCCACATTTTGGGGTAGCCTTTTCTGTACTCTGTCATTGGCCAGGGGCTTCTTAACTACTGCAGGTCACCATAAAACTCTCTGTTGTGCTCATTTCAGCTGCCAATTCTCCTACAAAACTCCAGAGTTGGTGCAAAAGTAACTTTACTGAAAAATAATTATAATTACCTCTCTCAGCATTTTTAGAAACTATTTCAGCCAGAGCTTTCCCAAAACCACTGTGCCTCTTCTTATTTTTCATATACATGCTAAAATAGTTTTACAGAGTTCAAGTACAATGTTCAAGCAGAGATATACATCAGTTTCCCAGAATAAACCATTAAGAAAGTGCTGAAATATCTAGGCAATACTACAGAGCCTATATTTACATATAAATTAGGCTCAGCACATCAAACAAAATGTCGTGACTTTTAAATAGTGCCATTAAATTCCACTCAATAACTTAATATTCTTGACTTTGATAATTAGTATGTCTGAATCTGCATTTACTCCAATTATGCATTTTAAAAATAGTTTCACTTATCTTTATTTTTTATTAAATGTTTCCCCTCATCCTAGGAATTTAAAGTACTTTCACAACTTTAAGATACTTTAGTTTCCCCATATTACTGTAAAGAAAAGACTAGGATTTTTTTTTTTTTTATTCTTGCTGGTTTATTTTAGTTTTTCCCTCCTTCAAACATGAACAGAAGAAGTCTGCCCATGGCCAAACAATCTCAGACAACTATAAGCACACAAAAACAGTTTGCCTCTGTTTCACAAAAGAGGAAATTGAGGATCGAAGAGAAGAAATAACTTTTCTATAATACAGTTACATGGCTAAGAAAGGTTTAGCAGATCCCCTACTCCCCAAAGCTCTTTTAATCATTTAAGTTCCCTCCTCAATTTAGTCAGGCAAAAAAGCCAAAAATATAAAAATACAAAAACAATAATTTTATCTAAAAAAAAACAAAAATCCCTGGGAATTCTGATGTGAATAAAATGCATTCTATAAAATGCTATCAAGAGGATCATCAGTAAATTCAAAGATGTAAACATCATTGCAAGAAGTCATTCAAGATGTAAACGTCATTGCAAGAAGTTATAGGACCTAATTATTTCTTTCATCCTAAGAAAAACCATTCAATTATAGTCACACTCACAGTATGGTTAAAAATTCGTCTTTCACTGTCATTCCTAACTACATTAGACTATCCCAAAGGCAATATTTACCTTGACACATTTTGGCCAGGAAACAAGGTGGCAAAGAAGTGGGGAGAATTTTGAATATGGAATTAAAACATCTAACTTGTTTTAGGAAAGGTAATTTAGGAATATGTTTTGGGAGACTTAAAAATATTCATGTCCTTCACGCAGCAATTTAGCTTCTTAGAATGCATACTAAATTAACAATCTTGATTTTAAAACGAAATAATTTGAGCACAAATATGTTTACTAGCATTGTGTTTATAATAGTGAAAAATTGAATGCAATCTGAATGAAAAAAACATAAGACAACTGTCACATGAACTGAAGTATATCCAATGAGCATATCATGCAGTTAGCAAAATGGTAATTAATATCCTATTAAATATTACCAAACAAAAATTAGTGAACTATACTGTAAGTCAGAAGAAACTAACAAGAATAAAGCATAGAGAGACAAAAGAATGAAAAATACAGATGAGAGAGTAAAAGACATAGAGGATATATATGTCTAACATACACTTAGTTGTAATCTCAGAAAGAAAAGAGTGAATAGGACAGAAGCCATATTTAACATTTAATGGCAAAAAAATTTCAAAACAGATAAAGATATCAATCCATAGATTTAATAACCCTGTTGAAAAGAAAATTTAAAAACTCAGGATTTTTGCTGATTCAGCTCTTGTACTAATGAGCATTTTAACCTCCCTGCATATCTGTTTTCTTATTTATAAAGCAAGGGCATTGAATTATATAATTTCTAAGAATTTATATCTAAGAACTGGTATCATTCTCAGTAATAGTCTTTATTATAAAGTAATCTTATAGGCATTTCAAAACCCCTGCACAAAATGTCCCGTATCAATCAGCAATGTTATGAGCCTACATTTCTACTAGTCTTTAAAATCCTACTGTAGACATCCTTTGGACTGTTCAACAAAACTAGGTCATTTTTTCTTAAAGAATAGTATTAAAGTGTTCATATGCTATGTGAGATGAATGAGTAAGCAACTCCAGGCCTTTAATGAGGTAACATGAACTGAATTTGTTTATTATATTGTATACCTTCAATTGACAAAGAAGGTATGCTAAGGTATACCAAAAATGTAAGTTTCAATGGAAGAAATTGCCAAATACAGTAAGTATATAGTATAAATATAATAAAAGTAAAATACTGTTATTAAATTTTCCAAATTGAACTAGATTCTGATAGTCAACTTAATTAAATATAAAATTATAATATTTATCAGGCTGTCAGCTCATTAATGGTACCAAGTTGTAAACACAGAAACAAAAATTGAAGTTTCAAGAATAGTAGTGTTTTATCACTCAATTACTTAGAACAACTCCTATGACCCCTAAATCATCTTTTATTTTTAAAAAATAGGTATGGGTAACAGAAAGAAAAATAAGAAAAGCACAAATAAATTATATTAGTTAATATTCTACTTGCACATCATAGGCAACATGACTTTTTAAAAATGTGTATATATAAATTAGAACTGTGCCTCATGAGTCTTCCATGATCATGAGCTAAAGATAAGGTATAATATTTCGTAACCATTGATGAAAGCTGAATAACTTTACCACTAAACTAGTTTTAGGATTCACTGATCCTTTATAATTATCAATTCTTACAGCCCTTGTGAATAAGAAATATTCTATACAATTTTACAATTTTGGAGAATGTACTGGAATTTCTTAAATAGATGATTGAAAGGTAATTTCATAAGTTTTTTTATTAGAAAAAAACTGGCATCACATCTGATTTCTAATATTTAATGAAATGCAAATTAAATGCTTCTCTCTGTTAAACATCAGAAGGGTCGATGTATAAGTTATTCTCTAATATTCAGATTCATGCTGTGAATTTTAAATTCTAATTCCATAGTTCATTTCTCTCTCACCTCACCACTGACAATATCAGCTCAGCCCTTCCCTGGAATAAAGTTCATTTTCTTTGGTGATAAAGGGATTGAAATTTGGCTTTTCCCAGCTTCCCTGGAGCACAACATTTGCCATTTCCATTTGAGGTCTCGCAAGTCTTACTTATCATGCAAACTTGCAAAAAATTAAAAGCTCTGCAAATTGTTTGGGGTAAGTTCAAGAAAATTAGGTTATCTCGAGCTAATATTAATATCAGGAGTAGAAGGGAGCATTGAAGCTGAGCAGACAAATAGGGATAGGGCCTTTTATAGTCATTTACATAGAATGTGGCTTACAAATGAATGTTATCTGTAAAGACCCAAATATAAAC
Organism: Colobus angolensis palliatus; assembly: GCF_000951035.1. NCBI lineage: Eukaryota > Metazoa > Chordata > Mammalia > Primates > Cercopithecidae > Colobus > Colobus angolensis. The sequence goes on from NW_012120376.1 coordinate 5,302,175, forward strand.
CTTCAAATTCAGTATTGTGAACAATTGCTATTCAGCAAATATAAATCCAGTGCAACTGTTACGCAGCTGTCATTATGCACTTTATATCAGAATGATTGAGAAGGAACATTGAAAAGTAATGCACTTGAGGAAAAAATGTTAGGCATAGGCCCTCCCAACTAAGAATAGTCACATGTAAAGTAAATGGTAAAGAGGTCAAAGTACTATAGGTAGAACCTGTAACAATAGTCAGTAGATAAAACTATGGCTATGTAATTTATTGAGATTTTTTTAAATGTTGACTAAGTAAAAATTCATCTCTATATCATCAAATATGCAACCATTTAGAAATTCCAAAATAACAATGCATTTTAGAGTTGTTTTATTCAGGTTTTCAATACCTTATAGAAATGGCCTGAGACAAGAAGATTTAAAATGTTAAAGCACTAAAAACTCTAGGGAATAAATGGGAAAAAATGTTTTGGTCATGTAGAGGCTGACAAGTTACAAGAACATACACTTGGAAACTGCCACATCTTGGTTAGAATGTCTGCTCCATGCCCTTGTTTTTGCTCTCAGCACCTATTCAGTCTTCCTCTGGAAATGGTGCTTTTGTTTCCTACTTAAGAATCACTCCTGGCCGGGCACAGTGGCTCACGCCTGTAATCCCAGCACTTTGGGAGGCCGAGGCGGGCATATCATGAGGTCAGGAGATCGAGACCATCCTGGCTAATACGGTGAAACCCCGTCTCTACTAAAAATACAAAAAAAAAAAAAAAAATTAGCCGGGCATAGTGGCAGGCACCTGTAGTCCCAGCTTCTCGGGAGGCTGAGACAGGAGAAGGGCATGAACCGGGGGGACGGAGCATGCAGTGAACTGAGATCGCGCCACTGTGTCCACATGGTTTCTGCAGGAGTGGAGCTGATTACCCAGGCCTATACCAATCAGCATGTTTTACCCAATCAAAGCCAATAATACAAATAGAATTTTTTTCCCTGGGATTTTGGGATCTTCGTTCTTTCCCTGTAGGCCTGAACCTCAAAGAATGGTAGGTTTGGATTCATTGCACATAGTTGCAGCTGTATGAAGCTAGCACAACAGAAGGCAGAGCTGAGAGATGAAGGGAAATCACCTTCTCATATATATCCTTTGATCTCTGAACTTGGACATGTTTTGAAGTCAGCCCTGTCTCTAAACCTTCTCTCATGTTAGTGACAAATTCTCTTTTTGCTTAAGCCAGTAGGTTTTGGCTTCCTGTCACATACAATCAATTGAATTCCAACTAACATAGTGTGAAATATGTTAACAGGAATAAAAATGAAGCTAGGGTTGCCAATAATCCTTAAGAGTATGGGTTTAAATCTAGGGACTTGCATTATAGATAGTTGTTTTCACAGTCACCTCTTCTATTAGATTATAAACTCTTTGAGGGCAGGACCATAGCTTATTCATCTTTTTATTCATCTTACCACTCAATACTATTCATGAAAATAGTAAGTGCTCAATAAACATGTATTTAATTACAGTAAAAGAAGATTATAAAATGTATTCAAAACAGAGCTGCAGTTGAGAAAAATCAAACTCTGATAAATAAAGCAAATTATCTTCTGATTTTATTGATAAAAATCTAAAAAGAAATAGTCCAAAATACACAAATACAGGTAGGTTCCTAGAAAATTCGTTTGTATGGAAGACCCTTCCTCAACATTGCTGAATAAATAATTTCTCTACTTAAGGAAACTGAAATTTGACACTTTTTATTTATACAAGGTTTTAGGAAAAATAGGTCATCCAGCAATTATATCTAGGGCAGTACACTCAAACAGTTACTGTTATCAATACAGTGCATGGTTAATAATTGTGTGTTTGAACTATATATTCTTTGAACTGTGTTTTATGGGCTAAGCTTTGGTAAGTAAATTGCTATGGACAATAGAACGACCAAATGCACTATCTAGAAGAAGGGTCCTGAATCTTAATTTCAACTATTACAAATATGTCTTATAAAGAGAAATTATTTCTTGCAGAATAAGGTTTTTACTTTGTTTGGTGAACTTTACACCATGAAATTTTAGTAAAAAGTGTCTGGAAGAAGGTTATAAGAAGCTGACTATAAAGATTTTAAAATACACCAGTAATTAATGGTAGCATTAAAACACTGAGCTCTCTATGGCAAAGTCAAAAATGGCTTTTGTCAGTAATTCTGAATTAAACACTAAAAACCCAAAGTGGGAAGAGGCCTACTGAGTTTTGGTTTGGTTTGATTGTTTTATTATCTTTTATGCTAGTTTACAAACTTCAGTGGGCATCAGAATTACCTGAAGGGTCGTCAGAGCACATTGCTTGATTGGCCTTGCCCCCAGTGTTTCTGACACGGTGGATCTGGGTGGGACCCTCGGTCTGAGTTTTTGACACAGTGAATCTGGATGGGACCCTCAGTCTGCATTTCTAACAAGTTCCCAGAAGGTGCCTATCATGCTAGTCTGGGGACGCAATTTGAGAACGGCTCTTCTGTACAGTTGCTAAAAAGTTATTATAAGAAGATAATTTCCTGAAATATTTTCTAAGCTCGGAACGCTGAGAAAAAACCCACATTTAATACCTTTGTAAAATTGGTGTACAAGACCCATTTGTATGTACCAAATGTCATCATCATATGCCCATATAGGAAAGTGTTTATTATTTTATAAAATGTATGATGGATTTGTGTGAAAAGTGAAAAACCTTTTAGTAAATCAAAAAATCGTGGTAGAGTCCTCAGTGGAAGAAAGTGTTCTTTTATTGATTTAATCACCCATGGAACACATTTGCAGACACATAATAATTGTGTAACTCTATTTTGTATGGAACATACAGATTTTGGTTTTTATAAACCTAGTTTACTTTAAACACGTTTTCCTGAAACATTTTCCTGTACCTATTATATGGAATGTTTTGACACCAAAATCACCACCTACTGCCTCCCAGCCCTTCTCCTCTCCTCTAATTTCACCTTCACTTCAACCATATCAAAACCTTGAGTTTCTCCCCCTGTCCATTTTCTCACCCTCTTTGAGCTTCCTTGGGTTTCAAGTCTTTCCTTCCAGCTCCACGATACATTACCTCAATCATTTTCCCAATATTTTTGAGGACTATCCAGGCTATTTTTGCCTGGCCCACACCCTTTTAACAAAAGCCCTATCCAGGATCACACCAATCATCCAGTGTCCTCATTTCTGCTTCATTGCAGCTGAGAGAGAAAAATCACACAAGGAGGAACACTGGTGCTTCTGCACATCGTTGATTTCCCATCTCAGCTGAGCTCTCCATTCTACCTGACCATTCTACACATAAAAGGGCCGCCTTTCCCATGCTCCTGAATGGTGACTCCAGACCTCACTCTCCCTCCCCAGTCTGCCTCTCCCGCCTTCTCACTCTCAGGACATCACTTTACCTTCCACTTCACTGAGAAAACTGGGGCCACTGGCCAGTTTCTCTCTCAGCTTTTTCCCCTTTCTCTCACACTCCTTTCATACAAAGCAAAGATACTTTTTGAGTTCTGGGGTCGGCAGTCTCTGAGATGAACCCTAGTGATCCCTGTCTCCTGGGATTCATACTCTATAGTGTCTTCTCACATTGTAGCAAAGTGAATCTGAGTGAACCGAACATGGCAGAAGTGATGGCGTGTTACTCCACGACTGGGTTATAAAAGACACCACTGCAGGCCGGGCGTGGTGGCTCATGCCTGTAATCCCAGCACTTTGGGAGGCCGAGGTGGGCAGATCACGAGGTCAGGAGATCGAGACGATCCTGGCTAACACGGTGAAACCCTGTCTCTACTAAAAAAATACAAAACGATTAGCCAGGTGTGGTGGCAGGTGCCTGTAGTCCCAGCTACCTGGGAGGCTGAGGCAGGAGAATGGTGTGAACTCGGGAGGCGGAGCTTGCAGTGAGCCAAGATCGCGCCACTGCACTCCAGACTGGGCAACACAGCGAGACTCCATCTCAAAAAATAAATAAAATAAATAAAATAAAAATAAACACACACACGCCACTGCTTTCGCCTCGGGCTTTTGCACTCTCACTGTCTCTTGGGTCACGTGCTCTAGGTTAAACCTTCTCATAAGCAGCCCTACGGGGAGGCCCGTGGGGTGAGGAACCAAAGCTTCTTACCAACAGCTTGGGAAGCAGATGCTCTGGCTCCAGTCCAGTTTTCAGAGACCATAACTCAGCCAAGAGCTTGACTGCAACCTCCCAAGAGCTCCTGAGCCACAACAGCCCAACTAAGCACCTCCCAGATTCCTGATCTCCAGAAATTGTGTGAGATAATATTGTTTTAAACTGCTCAATTTTCAGGTAATTTGTTACATAACAAGAGATAGCTATTGCAGAGCCTAAGTCCAAATCACTCACCACTTCTTGCCCCCTCAGTGACATTACTCAGTCATCTCCTTGTCCTCATGAGTGAAGTTTTCCTATTCTGCCTCCTTCTCCACTTAAGTTCGCTTATGTCTTTTTGTTCTAAAAAAAAAAAAAAGAAAAAAAAATCAAAAACAACCCACTGCCTTAACCCCTACAGCCTCTCTTGTTGCCTTCTATCTCTCTCCTCCCTTTCATATCCGGCCTCCTGACTTGTTAGTCACAACTTCTAACTGCTATTAGCTCCTCTACCGTCAGCATTCTGCTGCCCACTCACACAACTCCACTAAAACTTCTCATAGGAGCTTCTAATGAGCTCCATGTTGCCAAGGCCAATGGTGATGGCAAGGAGTGTGTATTTTATTCTAAGTGCAGTGAGAAGCAGAGAGAGGCCAGAACAACGTTTACCCAATTGTTCATCCCATGATATCTTACTCAATTGCGCAACAGAAAAAACTCATCAATCTCTCCCCAACCAGCATATCCTCAGAAAATTTTAATACCTCACCTTCTGCAGGTGCTAGAAGCACATACTCTAGGGCGGGGAGAATAGTTCAAGAGAGGGCTACTGTGGCCAGGGAGATGACTTCCTCCAAGGCTATGGCAGAAGACCTGGAAAGAAAAAGAAAGACTCTGATTTTTTTTTTTTTTTTTTTTTGAGATTGAAACAATAAGATTTGCTGATGGATTGCTTACAGGAGGAGAGGGAAAGGAAGAAATTTAAAAGGACTTCTAAGTTTTGGGCATGAGTAACTAGTGGCTGGTGATGATTCTAGTGAGATATAAAGTTTCGGGAAAATAGGTCAGGGTAAGGGAAGGTAAAATTAAGAATCTGTTTTGGCATTGTTTAAAGTGTCTATCAGACATTCAAACGGAAATATCATTAAATTAAATGGAACATGTCATATAGTATGCAACCATTAATAATTCCTGTCCATTTAAAAAATGACAGCTGAATTCAGAAACATCTCTCAGAAACTGTTCATTATTTGCATTTTTCAGTAACTGTAAAAAAAAAAAAAAAAACTACTTCCCATAGTTCAGCAATTCTTGAAATTCGCGTTTACAGAGTTTGGTTCATATTTCTTGAAATTAGGCTCAACTAAGGTTTAATATTGCATGAGCAATCAGACACAGCGACAGAGTTCAAAATCGGTGACTTGCAGAAGCAAATTCTGCAGGGATTTTAAGCTTCTGATTAAAATATATAGACAGCATATAATTCAGGGTTAAGTTTATCTCGTGTTCTGGTCCCATAACTTTAGCCCCTGAGGAGAAACAAGACCCAGCATATTAAGCATCCATCAGGGAGTCTGTATACCAAGATCTAATTTGAGTAAGTCTGTTGCTGGATCACCTTATCCTAACACTCATGCAAACAATTTAAACTCTCCCTTTAAGCATTAGAAAAGCAATCACAGTAAAAATAGAAGAAATAAAATAAGTCATTGAATTCAAATAACTTGAATATTTGGCTTCCTAGACCACAGAAGATCAGAAATAGCAAGTTAGCAGGGGAGTGAAGGATACTGTTATAAATGCAAAGATGTAACAGGGTAACAGCCTAACAACAAGGGCAAAAATAGAAATAACTAAACCAGTAAATGCACAGTAGCTTGGAGTCATTCAGGAAAGAGGCAAAGAGGCTTGCAAGTATCAAGGAGGGCCTCATGTACAATGGCAGTTGTTTATGACGATAATTCAATACATCCTGGGTACCTTCTGTCTACTGGGCACTGTGTTACCACAGATAAAAGAAAACGATAAAGTACATGTTTGGAAATTTTCCATTAAAAATGAAATGTTTTAATACATTTACTTGGACGATTAGCTTGAGAAAATGTGTCACTCCCCCACAATGATGCTTTGTAAAGTGATTTTCTATTTTTCTTTTCAAGATCATTTTATAACCTATGGTTAATTTGAGTACAGACTACTAGCACTAATTAAATAAAAGATAGAGATGAACTTCTGCAAAAAAAAAAAAAAAAAATGAAGAAACTGCTGATATGATTTACATTGATTTACTCCATTCGCAACTGTGTGATTGGGGCAAATTGTTTACATAATGAGACTTGTTTTTCTTGCCAGTGAAATGGGAATAAGCCTATTCATCAGCGTGAAACTGTGACATTCAAATAAATAGTGAATATAAAAGGACTTTCAAACGATAAAGCACTGTGTAACTCCAAGCTTATAACAGAATTTTTATGCCTACTTCAGCTCCTCAAGAACATCTTTTTAAACCTATCACTCCTTGGGAATTTTCTACTACGTCGCTGTGGCCATCAACATTCCCAGCCCTCCCTGCTGTAGCCAGATCCCTTACGATGGGTGGTGCCGCCCTTCCCCCGCCTCAGATGTCTCTACATGCCGCACCGAAAGACAGCCTAGGCTGGCTCAGAGACAGAGATGAGGACCAGAGTGCAGGTGGGTAGCAGGAAAGCTCCTAGTCATAGGTGCCTTGCCTTGGTATATCAATCAGTTAATAGAGACTAACCTTTATTATTACAATTAAATGCTGGTTATCTACATTTTTTGAACTTAAAACTATTGTGCTGAAGTGATAACATTAAACTGAGACTTGAAATCTGAGAAATCAATACCCACAAGCCAGAATTCTTATTTTAATAAATTACAAATGTCTCTCTTTGCTCCCTTATTATAATTCTTGCCCCCTTCCTCCATTCTTCTTCCCAGTAAAAGAGTACATAATTATAGAATTTAATTTATTTTAGTGAATCTATTACTTGTATTACAATACCAGTGAATAACTATATTATGAAATAAGCATTTTTAAAAATTTACTATTCATCTGAGAACAATGTTTACCCAATTGTTCATCCCATGATACCTTGCCTATTGCTCAGCAGAAAACTCATCTCTCCCCAATCAACTTAGCCTCAGAAATTTTTAAGGCAAATATAATCGTATCCATCACCTCCTGAAAAACCCTTTAATGCTTCTTATTGTTCTTAGAAAAACTTTCAATTTCTTAACATAGTATTAAAGTAGTACATGACTGACAGCCCTACAAACTTACCTCTCAGTATTCCTCACCTTTATGCTGCAGCCACACAGAATTTATGTGCCTCAGTTATACCACAATTTCCTCCACATCCAAATCTTTGTGTATATTATTAATACAACTCTTTCTTCATGCCTCATCTGGTAAACTTTTATTGATTCATCAGGTCTCAGATGCAATGTCACTTCCTCCAGTAAACCCTCTCTGATGCAACCCCCTCACATCCCGCAATAACAACATTGGTTTAAGTTTCCATCTATGTGTTCCCTCCCACCCCACACTTCCTCAGTTAAAGCACTTACACTACTTTGTAACTGCTTGTATTACTCATAAGACTACAAGCTCTGCAAGGGCAGCAACCATGTCTGTCCTCGCTCATATTTCTAACATCTAGCAGAGTCTGGCTATAGGCACTAAATAAATACTTGTATGAATGAAAGAAAAATGAATGAATCTCAAACTATCAGATACAATGCTAGATACAGGATGTGTAGTGGTGAGAAAAATTACACAATGGTTTTGCCCTTGTGGGACTTAAAACCTATGGTGAAAGAAAGATACTAACAAGTAAATAAGTAACTACCAAATGTTACTTGGTTCTGTGAAGAAAACAAGTAGTCTGCTTACACAGAAAAACATGATGTAGAGGCGATCTGGGAGGGGACCTATTATAATTCCACGGTTGAGGAAGGCATCACTGTGGCATAGCATTTAAAGTAAGATTTGAAAGCTGAGAAACAGCCACTATGTAAAGATTTGGGAAAAGTATTTCAGGCAAGGAGGGCATCAAGTGACATGGTAACACAGGGGGAATGTGGGAAATGGCTAAAATAGGGCAGGAACTTATGATCAAGGGGAAGAGAGCTGAAAAGAAGTGGGCAAGGGACAGACCACACAGGACCTTGATGACCAAAGAATTCTCAAGGAGAAGAATTGTATGCCAAGTGTAGTTCAAGCACAAGCCATTGAAGAATTTTAAGCATGTTAGTGATATGATTTAATTTCTATTTTTAGACGATTGCTCCATTGGCCATGTTGAGAATGGATTATAAGAGGGAAGAGTAGACACAGGGAGGCCAGTTATGAGTCAACTGCAGTCTTCCAGGTAACAGATGAAAATGGTTTTGTAGGAGCAGAGAAAGAAAGTAGAAGCTGAAAGCATTAAAGCTGGCAAAAGAGGTAGTTGTAGGCAAAAAGGGAGTAAAAGGAATTCAGGATGAAGTCTCAGACTCTGGCTTGATCTCCAGAGGAATAGTAGCATCACTTACTGAGATGAGGAAGAGTCAGGGGAAAAGTCTTCCAAGAGAAATACAGAGTTTCATTTTGGATATTTTAAGTCTGAGATGTCTATTTAACATATAAGTCACAAAGGATTTGGATATCTATATAAGTCAGGAACTTAGGAGAAAGGTCTAGGCCAAAGATATAAAACTAAGTCATCAACCACTGGAAATAAACAAGATCATCTAGAGAGAGAGTATGCAAACAGAGAAAGCAACAGGATTCAGGGCCCAGGCATGATGTACTGCCATTTTAGAACTGAAAAATACAGCCACTAAATTAAGACCTCAGGGGATGGGACAAACATGTCAAGAGCTAAATGGATTGGCATAACTATGGAAAGAATAATGAGTTGAAATAAACCTGATTGAATAACTCTGAATGAAGCAAAAGAGATGGAAATTATGAGAGAAGAGTTGAGAGAGGAAACCCAGAATGAGTAGGTCCAGCATTTTGGAATCAGAATTCCAAAAATGATAGTAGAGGATATGGAGAAAAGACAATATTCAAAGGAACGGAAAAAAGATACTGAGTTCTGAATAGGATAAATAGAAAAACAAAACCAGATTAAAATTTTCTTTCTGGCACTGCAGTAGTTGACATAAAGAGACTTGAAAAGTACTCTAGAGAAAAAGCATTACTTATCATGAAATGATAATTAGACTCAAGATCTGCAATAATAAAAACCAGAAAACAATAGTATAATAGCTTAAAAGTACTCACGGGAGCCAACAGGCATATGAAAAAAATGTTCAACATCACTATTTGATATGGTTTGGCTCTGTGTCTCTACCCACATCACATCTGGAATTATAATCCTGAAGTGTTGGAGGAGGGGCCCGGTGGGAGGTGATTGGATCATAGTGGCAGATTTCCCCCATGCTGTTCTGGTCATAGTGAGTGAGTTTTCACAAAACTGATGGTTTTGAGAGTATGTAGTACTTCTCCCTTTGTTCACTCTCTCTCTCCTGCCACCATGTGAAGAAGGTCCTTGCTTCCCCTTTGCCTTCTGCCATGATTATAAGTTTCCTAAGACCTCCCAGTCATGATTCCTGTTAAGCCCAGGGAACTATGAGTCAATTAAACCTCTTTTCTTCATATATTACCTAGTCTCAGGTATTTATAGCAGTGTGAAAATGAACTAACACACTAATTATCAGAAAAATACAAATTAAAACCACAATGAGATATCCCTTCACATCTGTTAGAATAGCTATTAGCAAAAAGACAGAAGATAATAAGTGTTGACAAGAATGTGGGAAAAAGGAAACTCTTACACACTGTTGGTAAGAATGTAAATTAATACAACCATTATGGAAAACACTATGGTGATTCCTCAAAAAATCATAAATAGATGTGAGCCAGCCATCCCACTATTAGGTATATATCCAAAGAAATATCCAAAGGAAATGAAATCACCATGTCAAAGAGGTATCTGCATTCCCACGTTCATTGCAGCACTATTTCACAATAGCCAAGATATAAAATCAACTTGTGTGTTCATCAAAAGATGAATGGATAAAGAAAATGTGGTATACAAACACAATCAAATATTAATCAGCCTTAAAAAACAAGGAAATTCTGTTATCTGTGGCAACACGAATGAACCTGGAGAATATTACGTGAAGTAAAATAAGCCAGGGACAGAAAGATAAATATTGCATGACCTCACTTATATAAAGAATCTAAAAACGTTGAACTCATAGAAATAGAGAGTAGAATGGTGATTACAGGGGGCTGGGAGTAGTCTGTTGAGAAGATATTAGTCAAAGGATACAAAATTCCATTTAGACAGGAGGAATAATTTCAATAGCTCTATTGTACAACATGGTAACTATAGTTAATAGCAATGCATTGTATTCTTGAAAATTTCTGAGAGTAAATTTTAAATGTTCTCACCACAAACAATAAGTATATGAAGTAATGCATAGGTTAATTAGCTCAATTTAACTATTCTACAATGTGTACATAGTTCAAAACCTGTTTCAGATAATAAATATATAAAATTTGTATTTGTCTATTTTAAAAACATACTTATAAAGTACTCATGAGAAATAACTCAACCTTGAATTTTATTTTTCTCTAAATTAGGGCAAAGGAATTCATGTGAAATAGAAACATTTTCAGAATACCAGAGACTAAGAGCATTTACACTCACACACCCTCCCTGAAAGAACTACTAAAGGATACACTTCAGCAAAAATAAAATTGAAAACAGAAAGAAGGATAATAGAATAAGAAGCAATAGTGACCAAAACATTTATAAACATGTGGGTACATGTAAATAAACATTAAATTATTTATAATAACAATTGACTAATTTGAGAAGGGTATAAAAAGCAAAACTGAACATAATAGACAAAAATCACATGAAATATTAGTCTGAAGGCTGAAGAATAAAGTTTAAAACTTTCTAAGACTCCCTTAAGTCATTCCAAAAGAAAACAGAGTTGCTGATTAATTTTAAATATTGTAAATTTAAGAGTAAATATACATTATAAGGAAAACCTGTATAAAAATAAAAATAGAATATTGAACTTTAAAAACAGCAAAGGGGAAAACAAAGAATTCTTTATCCATAGCTATTAAATACACATTCTTTTCAGGTATACATGATGTGTTCACAAATTGACCAAATAATAAAGATCAAAAGAAGTTTTAACAAATTCTAAATAATTCATTGTAATGAAAAAATTCCCTGATACCATGTTATTAAAGTAGAAATAAATAGTTTAAAAAAATGTTTACTGTTGTGTCTTTGTGATGCCATAAAAAACCGCAAGCAACTTAAAAGTCCAAAAATGGTTGAATAAATCAATAAATTATGGTATATAAGCATAATTGAATACCATAGAAGAGCTAAAATAAATTAATTAGAACTATATGTCATAACATAAATAAATGTCCAAAATATAATGTTAAGTGGATGAGGCTGAATGATAAATATGGTAAATCTATGGATATTTATGCTAATAGGAAAACATATAAAATACTTTATTTTCGTAGTGGAATATATATGCCATAAAATGTCAAAACATTATGGGCCAGACATGTGCTAAAATAATGGTAACAGTGGCTCTGAAAATGGAGGAAAATGTTTGGAGCTGTGGAGAAGCTTTACATATAATGTTCTGTTCTCAAGAGGCAGTAGTTTCACTATTAAGACCACAGTCTCTGGGGTTGGATTGCCTGGGTTCAAATCTTGATCTTGCTACTCTCTGCTTCTCAATTTCCTCATCTGTAAAATTTAGTTAATAATATTTCCTACCCAATGGGGCTGTTTGTTAATTAAACAAACGAATACATGTAAAACACTACAACAGTGCCTGGCACACTGCAGCCACTCAATAAATAAATGTTAGCTTTTATTTTTTAGTTGATAATTTCTAAAGGTAATAAATGAAAGATGAGAAATTGGAGAGAGCATTATAGACAACTCTTTGGAAAAATTTGGCTATGAAAAGTAAAGGAAAATGGTTTACAGCTAATGCAGTATGTGGGGTGCAGGGAGAGTTTATTTAAAATGGAAGATAGTCGAGTATGCTTATAAACTAAATAAAATGAACCAAATGAGAAGGGGGAAAATGATGATACAAGAAACAGAGGAAATGGCAAAAGGACAGCCTTGATGAGGCTAGAAGAAAAGGGCTATGGCACACATGGAAAAATAAATCTTTGAGTGGAGGAGAAATAAACATTCATTGTTTCTAGAAAAGAGAAAATAGATATGGAAGTTTGTGAGGAAAGTCTGATGAATTTCCCCTTTGTTAATTTAAGTTTTCTCAGTGAATTTGAGGCAAGGTCTTCAGTGGGAGTTTGAGAAATGAAAAGATGTGAGAGTCCATGTGATGAATAGAAGCATGAGCTTACTAGAAAAAAGCAACAGAACGGCATGCCAGTGCTGAGTTTACACTGAGGGTGTTATCTTAGTCTGTTTGGGCTACAATCACAAAATACCTTAGATTTGGTAATTTATAAAGAACAGAAATATATCACTCACAGTTCTAAAAGATTCCAAAATCTCATCTGAGACAATGCAAGTTCCTTCCACCTATGAGCCTGTAAAACCAAAGGCAAGTTAGTTACTTCCTAGATACAATGGGGGTACAGATATTGAGTAAATATACCCACTCCAAATGGGAGAAATAGGCCAAAACCAAGGGGCTACAGGCCCCAGGCAAGTCTGAAATCCAGCAAGGCAATCAAATCTTAAAGCTTCAAAATGATGTCCTTTGACTCCATGTCTCACATCCAGATCACACTACAAGAGGTGGGCTCCCACGGCCTCAGGCAGTTCTGCCCCTGTGGCTGTGCAGGGTACAGCCCCCCTCCCAGATGCTTTCACCAGCTGACATTGAGTTTCTGTGACTTTTCTCAGTGCATGGTGCAAGCTGTCAGTGGATCTACGATTCTGAAGTCTGGAAGACAGTGGCCCTCTTCTCACAGCTCCACTAGGCAGTGCTCCAGTTGGGAGTCTGTGCGGGGGTTTCAACCCCACATTTTCCTTCTGTACTGCACTAGCAGAGGTACTCCATGACAGCCCCACTTTTGCAACAAACTTCTGTGTAGACATCCAGGTGCTTCCATACATCCTCTGAAATCTAGGCAGAGGTTCCCAAACCCTAATTCTTGACTTCTGTGCACCCACAGGCTCAACACCACATGGAAGCTGACAAGGCTTGGGGCTTGCACCCTCTAAAGTCATGGTCATAGCTCTACATTGTCCCCTTTTAGCCATGGCTGGGACAGAGGGCACCAATTCTCAAGACTGCACAAAGAAGCAAATCCCTGGACCAGCCCAGGAAACCATTTTTTCCTCCAAGGCCTCTGGGTCTGTGATGGGAGGGGCTGCTAATAAGACCTCTGACAATCCATGGGAACATTTTCCCCATAGTCTTAGTGATTAACATTTGGCTCCTTGTTACTTATACAAATTTCTGCAGCCAGCTTGAATTTCTCCTCAGAAAGTGGGTTTTCTTTTCTGTCACATCATCAGGCTGCAAATTTTCTGAACTCTCATCTTCTGCTTCACTTTTAAACATAAGTTCCAATTCCAAACCATATCTTCGTGAATACATAAAACTGAATGCTTTTAACAGTTCCCAAGTCACCTGTTGAACACTCTGCTGCTTAGAGATTTCTTCTGCCAGATGCCCTAAATCATCTCTCTCAAGTTCAAAGTTCCACAGATTTCTAGGGCAGGGGCAAAATGCCCCCAGTCTCTTTGCTAAAACATACCAACAGTCACCTTTGCTCTAGTTCCCAACAAGTTCTGGACTTTATTGTCCATATCACTATCAGCATTTTAGTCAAGGCCATTCAACAAGTCTCTAGGAAGTTCCAAACTTTCCCACATCTTCCTATCTTCTTCTGAGCTCTTCAAACTGTTCCAACCTCTGCCTGTTACCCAGTTCCAAAGTTGCTTCCATGTTTTCGGGTATCTTTACAGCAGCACCCCATTCTACTGGTACCAATTTACTGTATTACTCAGTTCTCACATTGCTGCAAAGATACTACCAGAGACTGAGTAATTTATAAAAGAAAGAGGTTTAACTGACTCAAAGTTCAGCATGGCTAGAGAGGCCTCACAAACATGAAGGAAGGCAAAGGAGAAGCAAAGGCACATCTTACACGGTGGCAGGCAAAAGAGAGCATGGGTAGGGGATCTGCCCTTTATAAAACCATCAAACCTCATGAGACTTACTCACTATCACAAGAACAGCACAAGAAAAACCCATTCCAATGAGTCAGTGACCTCCTCCCAGGTCCATCCCATGACACATGGAGATTATTACAATTCAAGGTGAGATCTGGGTGGGAACATAGGGCCAAACCATATCAAGCATTAATTTCATTCATGAAGGCTCTGCCCTCAGGATGTAATCACCTCCTGAAGTCCCTACTTCTTAATACTACTACATTGGATTGGGATTTTTTTCAACATGAGTTTTGGAGGAAGACAAGCATTCAGGTAGGTGGTGATCACAAATGTATGTTTACTCCAACCTGCCTGCCATATGGCTTCTCTGTGCAACACTTGGATGTGTGGGCATATGCTTGGAGAAGATGGAAGGCTAAACTTTACAGGGGTGCAGAATTTACCAGAGTACAATTATAATTACTTATCTGCATAAAAAATTGTATAGTTATTATAATGGATTCAAAGTGCATAAGGAAGAAAAGTGAAGACAAGAGAGGGCTGAAGATTAGGAAGAAAATTGATTAAAGCATTCAGCGTCTTTAAATAGTTGCTTTCATAGATAATTGAGAAAATAAACTAAAAATATAGGACATCTTGTTCAGGGAATGAAATGTATGAACATATGATTTTGAACTTGGAGCAGTGGAGAGAATGCTGAATTGGAGTGGAGGAAATATTCATTGCAGATGAAATGGCTAAGGTCCTACAAGACCAGAATATTCGTTAAACCATCCACAGGATGTTGAAGATACTCCAAATTGAAAAGGAGTAGATGAAACACTGGGATCAGCTTTGTATTTCAGCAAGATTCCTTCAGTTACCATGAGGAGAATGGATTGGAAGATATCGGCACTAGAGAAAGGGAAATCATTGCTGAAACCCTGAGATTACGGTGATTCAGACTAATGCAGTGGTAGGGAAGATGGAAAGACATTGATATTTTCAAGAAAACTGAGGTCATAGAAGGACTAGGTATGTGACTGGGAATAAGGAAGGAGTCAAGGCATTAGGATCATGTGACGGGCAGATGCTATTGCCATTCTCTGAAACAGGAAAAAGAAAAGAAAAAGCTGATCTGGGGACCACCTAAACCACTGATGATAAATCACCTAATTCATATGAGTATAAATATGTCACAGAAAAGACAACAATTAACATCTCTATATTAAAATTCCAGCTCACATTTACAGTTTCAATGTTGATAATACACTTTCATGGGAGCCCAGTGGTTTGATACAGTTTCTATAGCAGCAGCACACAATGAAGGCTTTCAAGTCTAGAAGAAAAACTAAATTATTAATAAAGTTGATCTTGACAAAACTGCTCTGCCTGAAGATTAAAGGAGTCCCAAACATCATCAAAATTAAATATTAAAGTAAGCTATTTCAATTTCTTAATAGACAAGGCAATATCTGGTTTTTAAATTTACATTTAAAAAAATCAGTTAAAAAGCTTAACATCAGTGAAACTTGGTTGAATTAATAAAGAAATTAACATTGTGCTCTGCAACAGACAACCTGAATATTAAAAATATTTAATGAATGAATATAATTTTGTTGCCTACTATACTTTCTCAGTGACAAGTTCATGTTTACAAGTTAATGTGAATGTGAGCACAGGTGTTAGGAAAAGCTCTGTTTCCAGAAAGTTACTTTCATACATCTCTACTTTCTATTTGCTGAATCTCAACCTTCTTAATCTCATGGAAAAATCAACATACCAACCTACATAGTAAGAATTTGTGATTCATTCAAATCATAACCCAATATCCATGTTAATTACCATGATTTAATTATAGCCTCTTCCCCATTTCCAGAATATTTATGAATTATTCTTTGTGTAATCCCAGGGTATATTATTAATGCACATCAAAGGACAGTTTAGTTATAAATATTAATGACCTGCACAAAGTAATTTGGGGCATGAAATTTTATAACACAGCCATTTTTTGTATTCAATTTCTCATATTGCTTGATTATAAATGAGTTTCAACTAGGCATGAGTATTACTTTATTTTTTTTTGGTGGTAGGTTAGAAATTATAGTATTACAATAATCAAATTTTTAAAAATACAACAAAATGTAATCCATGGCAATTCTTGAAATTTCCATTTGGTTGTAAAATATGGCTTATTGTAATAATTAAGTACATAACAACTTAAGGGCTAGAGAACAGTTGCTTGATCACATTTACAAGAAGTAATTTATATTATCGAGAGGAAGTAAGAAATTTTTAACATAAAGGTAACTTGGATCTGCTGGACTTCTTTTCCATTAGTCTTGTAAAGACAGGTCTATCTGATACAAGTTTTCTAATAATTATTAAAGAAATCTAGTGCTTTGCTTCCCCACTTACAGGACAAGTGTTTAAGGATATGTGAACTTCTTAAAGCACTTTACTTTCAGGCTTCCATGACTAATTATCAGGGTAGCTATTTATAACTAATCTAGTTTCAATAATTCGTGTTTCTCAATTATTATCATATGCAGTTCAAGTCTAAACATGGCAGTACACACCAGGAAAGTCTGCCAGTAAACCTTATTCATCATTTTACTATTTAGAGTGCTACAATTTAATACAGATGTTAACAGCTTAAAGAGTTCTGAGAGGGCTAGAAATGAACTAAAATTTAGTAAATATTTTCAATAAAGATTTCCAGATTCTGAATTAATTTTCCCCCAAGTAATTAAAATATGCTTAGTAAAAATAATAAATATTTGAAATTGTATTAAAGTTTTTGACCCTTTGGGTTGCTCCTACCATGACAGAGCAGAAAACATGGATATAAAGCTCATTGTAAGTAGCATTCCCCGGGGGCTGGCAATGTGCTGGGCATTATGCTAAGCACTTTGTTATATATTATCTTAGTCCTTATAATTAACCTATCAAGTGGATATTATTATTGCGCCCATTTGAGAGATGAAGAAACTGAGCCTTGTATAGAAGGAGTTTGCCAGGGTCTCCAGAGCTGGTCTCCAGAAGGCCAATGCTCTTTAATCCCTCCTTTTTCTTCTCCCCAGGCAGGATAGAATGGTGGTTAAGAACACAGACAGGATGCTCTCCCCAATTCTTCTGTAGTCATTTTTAAAAACAAGATATGCCTCATGGTTGTTTAAAAAAGCAAAAACTAAAATAAAAAACTAGGGAATAGGCTAAATGACTGCATAGGGTCCTTTCCAAGTCTGACCCAATCATTAAGAAACTTGATCCTAGCATCATGAATGCTCTTGACTTCAGAAGTCAATAGTAGCAAAGGATGATTCACAATCAACAGGATGCAATGAGAAAAGTGCAGCCACTTTTTCTTACAGCCTTTTTTCTACTTTGAGCACCCAATCCTTAGAGCCTCTGTCTGGCCACACCTTTCACAGCCTCCTTGGTCAAAGGAACCAATTCCTGAGATCCAGTGGAAGCAGACACGCTTTTGCAGAAATTTTTCCTTCATTTTAGAAAGCACTAGGGCTTCCACTTGCTTCAAGACTGCTCATATTTTATTTCTGTCCTTGTAGAATGTTTATTAAATTTTAGATTTAAAAAGCTGGAATAACCTACTAAGGTTATCTGCTTAACAACTCTAACTCCAGGAAAAAGTGCCCTCAGCATCTGTTATTACTGTGTTACAACTTACCTGTGAATATTCCAGGAACAGAAGTCCAACTAGCTTATAGAGAAAGCCATCTGAACTTATAGCAGCTCTAATGATTAGTGTCCTCGTTCTGAGCCATAATATACTTCCTTGTTATTTTCAACAATTGCATCCAGGCAAATTTCTCATTCACTATCAACCCTTCAACTTTTGAAGACAGCAATCAAATCTCCTTTTAGTCTCAAATGTTCCAACTAATCCCCAGTTCCTTCAAACATTTCTCATTTGGCATGAATAGCAAGAGCTTCTGCCAATTCTGTCAACCTATTACAACATGTCGGTGCTATGGTTTGAATGTGCCTCCTCTCAAATTTAGGTGTTTCAATGTGATAGTATAAGAGGTGGTGCCTTTAAGAGAGAATTAGGCCATGAGAGTTCCTCCCCTCATGAATGGGATTAGGTACCCTTATAAAAAAGACTTGACAAAGGGGGTTCATCCCTTTTCCCCTTCCACCTACTGCCACGTGAGGACACAGTCTTCCTCCCCACTGGATGATGCAGTGTCAAGGTGTCATCTTGGAAGCGGAGAGCAGCGCTCTTCAGACAACTGAACCAGCTGGTACCTTGATCTTGGGCTTCCCAGCCTCCAGACATTAAAAAATAAATTTCTGTTGTTTACAAATTACAAGTATTTTGTTATAGCAGCATATCTTCTTAAAATGGGTTCTACCCCCACAACTGCTCAGAATGCAGAACTGAGACATCATATGATGAGAGTTAAGTACAACAGAGTACCTTATAAGCTGGACATGGTGCTTTCAGGGATACAATCTAAGATTGTATTGGAGTTTCAGGCAGACAAATTACACAGGTCAGGCATAGAGCTTACAAAGTACTTACCATGAATCCATGTTAAGGCATTTACAGTTGTTTTATTATTATGTATGTGGTATGAATTATCAATGATTTAAGCAGCCTCCAGCTCTACAGCCAAAGCTTTTACCCAAAATTTACTTTCCCATTATTTTAACATATAAATTACTAAGATCTCACCTTTATATAAAACTAAAAGCTCAGATATTTTGAACTCTTACTATGTGTTGTGCCAACCACTGATACGCCTCATCTCCCCACAGCCCTACAGAATAGGGACTATCTCATCATACCCATTTTTTTTAGATGAGGCATATCAGTTTATTATGCAGGTTAATAAACATGTAGGTAATTCCAGCTTTTTTAATCTAAAAAGTAAGGCTTAAAGAGATTAAGTGACTTGCCCAAGGTCACAAAGCTAGTAAATGGCAAATTTGGATTTAAGGCCAGTTGCATCCAAGTGCCAGAGGCTCCACCGATCTTGTTCTTTGTGTCACATCAGTGCCATCTTCCAACATGTTCTGTTTTGCAGTTACAGCTGCTTATATTCTCCTTCCCCCATTAAGTTACAATGTAGAGCCCTCTGGATCCATTTGGAGATCTGCCCAGTTCTTCTCTGATCTTATCAGAAAATAGCAGGAAGCTAACTTGGGACAGACTGAACCACCACTATAGAATGAATACCTCAAGCTGTTTACTATACTTTTAGTCCAAACACTATTAAGCACAATAAATTATCAACAGTATATAGCATGTACTAGTATAATTAATGCCTATTTCTTAGTCCACAACAACTCTTGTCCCTCTGCCTAAGACAAACTGTCTCCATGATGAAATATCCTGGATTTTTTGTTTGTTTGTTTTGCTCAGGTTTTCTGAGCCTCATCTGCTCTTGTCATTTGACAGCCTGCTCTGGGACATTCACAACCAAGTATCTGGGACTTGGTACTTCTGTCCAAAGTTAGCATTCTCTACATCTGCAGTTGTAAATACATGATATTTGTCAACAATATTACTAAGAAGGCTTTCCTTCCCTACCACATGTTTTACAAGACAGACATAGCACTCATCTTGCATGTCTTCAGTTTGCGGGGCTGTGGCTCTGCTGTCTAGGGCTCTCTGGCTCAATTACCTCTGTGTTTTGTCCCACTCCTTGACAAGGAGAGAGATTATGTTAACTCCTCCATGTGGTAGAGACAGAAATCTTAAAAATTGGATGCCAGCTAAGACAGATTCACCACTGGGCAAAAATTCAATGAAATCTTACTTCCTCTGTATTAAAATTCAACATCTTTGCTGACAACAGCAGGCCAAAGTTTTGATAGTTTAACCATTTTATGCCCAGTGCTTATGTGGGTTACTTACGCAACACTGAGTTGTCTAATATGCAATGATAAGAGTATTTTCTCATTCTCTCCCTATGCCCTCCCCATCTTCTGACAAATTACATAGACTATGAACTAACAGCTTGATACGGTTTGGCCGCGTCCCCACCCAAATCTCACCTTTAATTGTAATAATCCCCACATGTCAAGGGTGGGGCCAGTGGAGATCATTGAATCACGGCGGCAGTTTCCCCACAACTGTTCTCTTGGTAATGAATAAGTCATGAGATCTGATGGTTTTATAAATGGGAGGTCTCTTGCACAAGGCCTCTTGCCTGTTGCTATGTAAGATGTGACTTTGCTTCTCCTTTGCCTTCTGCCATGATTGTGAGGTGTCCTCAGTCACATGGAATTGTGAGTTTTTGGGTATGTCTTTATTAGCAGTGTGAGAACAGACTAACATAAGGCTATAAAAAATATAACATAAAATCAATAGTACATTACACTGTGCAGCGGACAATTATTTCTTTAGGCTGATAAGCATGCATTCTGGTCTTATACTAGGTTATCCCCACTTTTGGTTACTGCACTCTGGTCTTATACTAGGAAATCATCTCTCCTCCACTGGGCAAGATGTGGTAAGATCATTAATTAAGAAACCATGTAAGCCATGAGGTGGAAGGAAGGCATGACCATAGTGGTCCATTCAGATGCCTCTTCCTGGAACTTGACCCCTGAGCATCTATTCATTCTAGTGGCAGCACTTTGATGAACTCAAAGAGAAGTTCCTGCCCCATGGATTCCTGGAGTTCACTCAGTTCTTTTCCTGCTCTGAACCCCATTTTCCAGTATTCCTGTTGCTTCATAGCCTTCCAGCAAATTTTCTTTTGACCCAGAGTCAGTTTCTGTTGTCTTTATCTAAATATCCTTGGGTGTTGCACATCTCCATAGTGCTACCTCTTGTGGACACTGCTTACATTTTAAAGAGCATTACGCATACTATATCATGTCTTCATTCACGCATGATTTGAAGCATTTATGGAAAGAAAATAAAAACTAAGCTAAATATTTCCATCAGCCTTAGCATTTTGCACAGTTTAAGCTAAATGTCATGTGAAATTTACCAGCTGCTCCCATAGGGCTTTTCTTAAGAAGAACATTCTTTTGTGTTTTAGTTTATTTATGCACCGTACCCACTACTTAAAGATCCTCGTGGGAAGGGACATCTCCCATCTTAATTTACATTCTCATAAGAATCACCCATATTTGAATTCTGAGCTTGCTGTTTATTTGTCCCTTATTCTGGAAACAAAAGTGGTAGCGTAAGGAAAAGAAAGAAACGCTTATAGCCTATTCCATTGTAAGTAACAGGCAATGTTAAAAAAAAAAAAATCTGTATTTGTAAGAATAAAGTGGAGATTAGGAGTGGAAAATGGGAAGATATTATTACCTCTTATTTGTTTAACTCGCTTCAAACAGTCTAATGCTATTAAGCATCTCCAGACACGTTGAATTTCTGTTTCTATCAAGATAACCATTTCCCAATTTTAAAGTCCAAAACAAGCCTGTATAAACACTCTGCTAGTGATCTCCTTACCATCATCTACCTCTGAGTTTGTAGCTACTTCACCCTAAGTTGTTCCTAGTGTCAGATGTCATAGCCAGAGGCCAGGAAGTCCCTAGGACTGGTGGCAGTGAGAGTTTAGCCAGCATTTGCATATCTTATTTGTGTGTGTCAGAATGTTTATATTCATTCCATACTATTTTCTCCCTGTCAGAGGAGTTTCAAAGCCAAGAATTCATTTTATTAATTCAGTGTGATCTGTTTTTCATCTTCTTCCTCATACCTGAAACACCTGCTGTCAGCTTATATCTCTACTGCCACATATGGGAAACCCTGGCCATTTATAGAATGCAAGAAAACTGTATCCATGGTCTTATAAAAAAAAAAAAAAAAAGTCTTATTTTTACCCAGTGGAATATTTTTCTGCTTTACCTGTGTAACTTTGAGAGAAATATAGCCTAAGAATATTGCAGTGTAATAAGGCAATTAATAATACTAGGGTCCAACAAGGGATGTAATGTGATGTTATGCTTCCTTCACCTAATGTAACACATTAGGTTTAAGCTGTAGAATATAAACTATGGTTGTCTTTATCTTTATGCCACCAAAGAAACCCATAAAGATAAAGAATGATAGCATTTGCAAAAGAGTTAGTGTTTCCAAACATACCTGTCATTTCAATGGCAGATGAAACATGCAATCAACCTCAAATGAAAGCCAGCAGACAGAAGAATAGAATTGGGAGAAAATCTGATTTCTCGCGTTTCTTAAAAAGAATGGTTTTAATATCATATGGTCTTGCATTCATTACAAAGGAAATTAGAACAATATGCCTTCACATACCAAAAAGGAAGAAAGAGGGAAAAGGGAGGTTGGCAGGGTGGAAAAACTGGCAAGGAAATCTGTGAAGATCTATCACAGACATTTCCTGAAAGAATGAGAACACCGGCTTCCGAGCCCTGATTCAGCCTGTGCTGCTGCTGCATACACGGCCATGATTAGTGCAGATATTTAGTTATGCTTCATTTTTTAATAGTCTTGGCCTATGACACTTTCCGTTTTAGAGAACTGGAATAAAGTCCGAGTCTGGAACACATTAAGACACACAGCACATTGTGCATCCTTTACCATCACATCATTTAAAATTACAGAGGCTAGCAGCTGCCCATTCTTTTATCGAAAACAGCAACTAATATCGTTACATCTGCCAAAAAAACCCACAAAAGTTTGATACACAGAAAATAATGTTTAATGAGAATTTGAGCCCTATGGACCAAGAGCCCTTCCCTTTTTTTTTTTTTTTTTTTAAGAAAATAAGAAACAATCCCATATGGAATATAGCTGGGTACAGCTTGGTAAACATGTGGTGGTTCTTAGAAAACTAAGCACCTTGCCCCTGCTCATTCCTTTCAAATGGGCATCACCACCCCACCCTCACTCTGTTTCACACTTTGGTCATTTGACAACTTTCTTTTCTTTCTCTTGTCCGGTATGCATAACATTTATTTTAGAAGTTATAGCCTAATTACTATGGCAAGGCTAATACAATACTCTGTGTCAATAATATGTACTACACTAAACAGAATCAATACGTTCAAATTTTACAGCTTGGCTTCTTTCAACTATTTAGTACCTAAACCTGTTGTTGAAAGTTAATTTTAATAATCCTTTGCACTTTCTATTCTCTTCTTCAATCAGCTGTCATTTTACTCAACAGTCTGAGCACTCAATTTTTAAAAATAATTTTTAAATTATTCCTAGATGTAAAGGTATTTCTAGATGTATTTTTTCACTTAATAAGATACAAAATGTGTAAAACAACTAACTTTCCAAGTTTAGAAATACGTTAAAACAGTGGTCCCCAACCTTTTTGGCACAGGGCAGGATGGTGGTGGTGGTGGTTTCGCGATGCAACTGTTCCACCTCAGATCACCAGACATTAGCATCAGTTAAGAAGCACACAACCTAGATCCTTGCATGCTCAGTTCACAATAGGGTTCGTGGTCCTATGAGACTGACACCATCAGTGATCTGACAGGAGGCAGAGCTCACACTGTAATGCTTGCTTGGTCACTTAGCCGCCGATCACCTCCAGCTGTGTGGCCCGAGGGTTGCGGACCCCTGCACTGTGGCACACTAACAGGACTGTGCAGCCCAGCAGTTAAAGGTCCAGACTTTGGGGTGAACTGATCTGAGATCAAATTTAAGCTCTACCATTTGTTTAAATTATGTGACAAATTACTAACCTTCCCCAAACCTTTGTTTTCTCCAAGTAACTTTGGTAACTTACGTGACAAGTTACTAAACTTTCTCCGAGCCTTGGTTTTGCAATCAGAATGGGTGGGATGGTACTTATACCATAAGGTATCATAAAGCTTAAGTGAGAAAATGAAGTAATAGGCTCAATACAGTGTCTGGCACAGAGTAAGCAACCAAGAAAGGCAGTAGTGGTGGCTGGTACAGGCTAACAGAAAAAGAGCTGGGAGTTGGACCCAGAAAACGTGTTTCTATTCCTGGCCCCACCATTAACTGAGAAAGCAGCCTAAGTTTTCTCATGTGCTAAATTGAAAAGGCATAGGCTAGCTAGGTGGTGTCTAAGGACCCTCTTGGGACTGAAATTCTATGGATCTTTGCTAATACTGATTATACTCGACCATATTGTACCATGCTTTTTCCTCCACCTGCGAGCTCTTCCGTGGGTTCTTCACAAGGCCAGCTCCTCCAGTATTTGGGAGTCTCAGTTCAGCGTTGATATGGTTTGGCTGTGTTCCCACCCAAATCTCACCTTGAATTGTAGCTCCCATGATTCCCACATGATGTGGGAGGAACCCAGGGGTAGGTAATTGAAACATAGGGGCAGTTTCCCCCATACTATTTTCATGGGAGTGAATAAGTCTCACAAGATCTGATGGTTTTATAAGGGGAAACCCCTTTTCCTTGGCTCTTATTCTCTCTCTCTTGCTTGCTGCCATGTAAGACATGCCTTTCGCCTTCCACCATGATTGTGAAGCCTCCCCCAGCCATGTGGAACTGTAAGTCCATTAAATCTCTTTTTCTTTATAATTTACCCAGTCTCAGGTATGTCTTTATTGGCAGTGTGAAAACAAACTAACACAAATGTCATCTCAGAGAGGCCTTCCTTGACCACTCTGTGTGAAATAGCAACTTTCTGCTCCCTCCTCACTACCTCCTCACCATCACCTACTCACTCTTCCTCACATCACTCCCATATTCTTCATGATGTTTATCACTTGCTCCTCCTATTAGATTGTTAGCCTCATGAGCGCAGATATCTTTTCAGCTTAATCGCCATCTTATTGCTAATGCTAACAGCAGTCCCTGGCACATAGCAGTTGCTCAGTAAATATGTATTGAATGAGTAGATATCACGTCCTGTTGTAAACCCAAGAGAAATGAGTATACATATTCACAAAATATTTCCACAAGAATGTTCTTAGCACCCTTATTCAGAATAGCCCCGAACTGCAAATGACCAAAATGTCCATCAATAGGAGAATGAAGAAGCAAACTATTTGGCTTTTCAGTAATATTTAACATATTTTTTAAGTAGGCGAAGAACTGGAGCATTTTATTTTGAATGATTTACATAGCAGATATTACTGAGCTCCTTGACTTCAGTATGCATGCTTTCATATAGCAATATCCATTTAAATCACAGACCTATGAGTTTTATGGAGCCTTGGCAGCATTTGGTCCAGCCCTCTCATCAATGTGAAATGACAACATTCCTAGAGTTACACAGCTATTGGCTGAAAAAAAGGTAAAAGGCCAGGCTTTCTGACTCCTAATTCAGTGCTCTTTCTGCTGTATTCATCCCTCTGCCTATTCCATGATGCAATGTAACTTAATGGAAAGAGACCAGGAATCAAACCTTGGTTCTGCCACTGACCAGTGGTGTGGCCTCGGTGTGACCTCACACTTTCTTAAACTGCTTATCTCCCTCTGTGTCATGGAGTGTAATGGTACCAACCTCAGAAATTTCCTGTAAGGTTAAGTGAGATACTGCGAGTGAGTGGCATAGTAATCACTCAGTGACTATTACAATCATGATGGAAACCAGGTGTGCTACATCCTTTAGGAAAAAAGCTCCACCTGGTGTGAAGTAAGATGGGAACCGAGCCACTGCCAATTCATGAAAGCCAGTAGTATCTTCAGAAGACCAGAAAATTTCACACCGTTCTACTTGAAAGTTAAACGTATTTAAATATCAGTTTGCATTGGTCCTTTCAAAGAAAACTTCCCAGCTTCTTTTAAAAGTAAATAAGTATTTAAATAAGCCACTACATATTGTATTTTATATCCTAACCAAAGAAGTTGGTTTACAAATCTTTCACAAAGTAACATATTTACATTTTAAAAGTCATACTAGATTACCTATAGATACATGGCATTTTGAAAAGCTGTTAAAATTTCCAGTACATTTATTTTCTGTACAAAGGTGAATGGTCTGGTTTTAAACAAAACCACTGGAATTTTTATATTATATTTTTATCAAGTTGAGCTTAAATGTTTCAAAAACAAAGCTGTTTGGTTGAGATACGTATATGGAATTAGTAGGGGATGGGAAAACACTTTGAAAAAGCCACCCAAGGAAAACAGATACATATACACATGCACATAGTTGCCATCTAAAGCCATAAGTAGAAATCAATAGCAACACCTTCCCCACAAAATACAAATGTTTTTTCATAAAATCATTTGATTCTGCAAATGGTCCCATTTCTTCACCTCTGCAAACTCTGGAGTTGTCTTTTGTTTTTACTAAACAAAATCTAAAGCTGACTGATATACAGATCATTCTTTGATGTTGAAATGTCAAAAAAATGACATTGTATTATTGTATGACTCTTTTGGAGCCTGCAATGGTGGCGGGGCAGGGAG
>NW_012120376.1:5328862-5346402 GCF_000951035.1 Colobus angolensis palliatus
CTGGTATGGTAGTGGTAGGGATCCCAGGGTTTCAAGGTCGCCCTCATGCCCTTGACCCTTCTAATTTTGTCTGATATCCCAGGGAGGGGGTGGGGCAGTGGGGGCAAGTAGGGAAGAACTGAAAGGAGAAAATCCCAGCATGGTTTTAAAGGGCATCACCAGACATGTGTGGTCCTATGAATGAGCCACATCAGTACATTAAGCGCTAAGTGCTTTTCTTGTCACAGGACAATTTGATGGTGGTGAAGGCTTTATATTTCCTCTGTTGTTTCTGAAAAGAAATGGGAAATATACTATTTAGATTCTGAGGCAACTAAAATACAGGCATTTTGTGGCAGATGGGATTTTTATGAGCTGTTTGTCACCATATACCAGTCTTGTTAAGAAGCAATCGTTTTCTGCTTCATTACACTAAGATAGCTCTGTTTAGGGTTCCACTCAGCTGTGAAATGATTTTAAAACTTCTATAAGGAATAGAGATGGGGTTTTTTATATATAATAAAAGACTGTTGACAAAAATATACTAAAACACACAAAAAAGTGGTCAAACGCACTATTTCTGTGTCAGGGAAATAGAGATATGCTGAATCTCCTACTTATGCTTAATCTGCTCATTTATGCCAACAGAGAAAACTACATAACACTCTTATTTTCTTCACCTAAGAAAAGTAAGAGTTCCTTCTATGTTTTTACATAGTCTTCACGGCATATATCACATAAATAAAAAGGGGTGAGGACCAGAGTGAGGAGCAATTTCAGCTTAAAGTATGTAAAAGGAAAAACAAATTTAATAAATGCAAGAAATACGCTACATTTTTAAATAGCTTTACATCCCTCAAAGCTAATCTACTTTTAGGTTGTATTCATATTTGACAATGTTTTAAAGAATCAGCATTGGGACCAGGAGGAGTATAAGCTTATTATTTTAGAAATTATGAATTTATCATATCATCTTTCCTGGCTCTAATCCCTTGAATGTAATTTGGGGTCATCAGAAGACCTTGGATCACACTGACCCAGCCACTTTCTTATGTGACCTTAGGTATATTAATTAACCTTTCTGAGCCTCACTGTCTTCATCTATTAAAAAAGCAATTAATAAAACAAACCTTGCAGTATCGGTTATTTATTGCCCCAATAATGCTGCATAACAACCACCACACTTCAGTGGCAGACAGCAATTCATATTTATTTAGCTCATGAGTGTGTGGGGTTCAGGTGATCAAGCTGAGCTCAGTCCAGCTTAGTTGTACACATCCACGTGCCTGCAATGTGGCTGGCCTGTTCATGAGTCTGTGGTTGGCTCTGCCAGGGCTAGACTACCTGCTAATTGATCTAAGATGGTCTCAGCTTGCACAATTCAGGCCGTTTTGTCCTGCTTCATGTGTCTCCCAGTCTCCAGCTGGCTAGCCTGGGCTTGTTCAAATGAGATGGCAAAGCCTATAGTCCCAGCTACTCGGGAGGCTGAGGCAGGAGAATGACGTAAACCCAGGAGGCGGAGCTTGCAGTGAGCTGAGATCTGGCCATTGCACTCCAACCTGGGTGACAGAGTGAGACTTTGTCTCAAAAAAAAAAAAAAAAAAAAAATGAGATGGCAAAGATGCTAAAAGAGAACAAGCCCAGTGTCGAAGTCAAATAAAATATAGAGACAAATCTCTAAATTTAAAACAATATATCTGGAAAGCAAGAAAATTATAATCTGGGGCATACACACAGACTTGGTAGTCTTTCGTATGTCCAAAGAACAAAGAGGAGGTTGGAGGTTTTATAAAAAGGAGAAATATGAATTGTTTTGAAAGAAAGTTCATTGGCATTAGTAAAGTTTTAGGGAGCGGGCAAGCTCTGATTGGTGAGTGACAGCCATAGACAGAACTAGTCTTAGAGTAACAGCAGGTTGTTTCAGTAACATTAGATAAAACCAGTTTCAGATTACAATAGATAGTTTCAGCAGCCAGGCTTGCAGAAAATTACATTCTTGGATCAATGCTACATGCCCTGAGTGCTTTCTCTCCCTGGTCTCTTGCCCTTATTTTAATTGGGTATGACAAGAATGACCCAATTTGTGTGATTAACTTCCAAACCAATCACACAATATTTTTTCATCCCTTGCTTGCATCACATTTGCTTGCATTCACTTGGTCAAAGCAAGTCACAGGGCCCATATATAGTCAAGTGGAAGGGTGCTACTCAGTTACATGACAATTAAGAATCCTGCCATTAACACCAACAACCTGCAGGCTTGTTGCCTCTTGTAAAGACTGAGACATCTTGTGAACACTCATGAAGCCACTGGTTTAACAACTGGCACCCAGTAGGTCCTGAGTGTTAATTTCCTTCCCTCCCACATGTACCCGTCTCCTTAAGCCCCACCTCAGTTAATCCCCTAGGATTTTAATTTGTCTGTTCCAAAGGCCAAATGAAAATAAAAGTAATATGAAGGACTTATAGTTTTCTCTCCTTCCCAGGGTATTCACTCTCAGGGAGACAAATCATGTGATGCTCCATCATCAAACATTTCATGAAAAGACTGGGGAAATGAGATACAATTTTTATACTGAACTACATGTTGATATTGCATTGTCTACTTTGGAATCCACTGAAGAAAAGTTTGACAAACTTGAGAGCTGAACCTCTAAGTTAAGCCTGTTCTGCAGAGGCAGATATTCCTTACATACGCTGCTTCTTAAACTTCTCCCCCAAATGCCAAAGCTTAAACTAGTAAAATCGGCTCTGAAACAAAGTCAAATATTGACAGAGGGAAAAGCACACCTATATTTTTCTTGGAAACAAATGAAGTTTGGCTAAACGGTTGTAGGATTCTGGAGAGGGTCTATTCAGAGGAGAGTGGAGCATGCCTTTTGTCTCAGAAGGTGGGAGCAAGCTCACCAAAGAAAAGACTATAGGCCAGGCGCCGTGGCTCCCACCTGTAATCCCAGCACTTTGGGAGGCCGAGGTGGGTGGATCACAAGGTCAGGAGATCGAGACCATCCTGGCTAACACAGTGAAACCCCGTCTCTACTGAAAATACAAAAAATTAGCCGGGCGTGGTGGCAGGCGCCTGTAGTCTCAGCTACTTGGGAGGCTGAGGCTGGAGAATGGCGTGAACCCGGAAGGCGGAGCTTGCAGTGAGCCGAGATCACACCACTGCACTCCAGCCTGGGCAACAGAGTGAGACTCCGTCTCCAAAAAAAAAAAGAAAGAAAAAGAAAGAAAAGACTACAGACTCGCTAGTCCTGAGTGCTGTTGTAGGAGCTTCCAAAGCCCCCCAAGAAGCTGGAAAAGACCATCCCTACCCATCCCACCCACACACAACAGTCCTGCTATTCCTTGGCTGGCCAGGTCCTTCCAACCTGAGAGTGAAATGTTCTGGCTGCAAATGCTTAGATCCATGGACCACAATAGCCATAGAGGCAAGGGTGAGGAGAAGGACCCAGTGCTTCCGAAGATGGGATACACCAAAGGCCACCCTCCCTACTCACTCAACCTCTCTCCTAACCCTCTTTAAGGTCTCTTTTATAACATACTTGTAAATTCTGAATTTCACTTTGTAAAGCTGCTTGTTTTAATAATGTAAATTTCTTTTCAATCTTTGAGAAAAATAGATGCAGCAAGAAAAAGAAATAATAACTTTGCCTGTGCTTTCCCTGGGTGCCGGAATAAGCAGTAAACTCCAAAGCTAGAATAAAAGAACAAAAACTCGAGAAAAGTAAGATTAGTATTCCCAACAGATTATCAAGAAAAAGGAGCAAGAAAGGGTTCTTGGAGATGAAAAACAAGGTTGCCAAAATAAAAATAAAAATATTTAATAAGTATAGCATGGTCTGATTTTGTAACTTGTGTGTGTGTACCTGTATATCTATAATATGTCAATATATATACACACAACATGTATGTGTATATGTTAGTTGTGTATATATATGTATATAGTTGTGTATATGTATATATACATATAGTATATATACAACTAATATGTTATATGTTAGTTGTATATACATACATATATAAAAGATACAACATGTTAGTTGTATATATATGTATGTATATGTTAGTTGTATATATATACATAGCAACTAGTTGTGTTTTATTAGTTGTATATATATGCATTTATATGTGCAAATATACATATTATATATGCATATATATGTGCAAATATACATATAATATAAATATGTATGTTTGCACATGGACAGCTCTAAAGTTTATAACCCAAACATTTGACAGAAAGTTACCTGTGAGAAGTGGAATAGGATTAGTGGCGTGAGAAGAGGGCAAAGGGGAGCTTTTACTATTTAATGTAGTACTTAAGAACACAGGGTCTACAGCAAACCTGTCATTGTCCACATCCCTGAACTTGTAGCAAGTTACTTAATTTCTCTGTGCTTCTATTTTCTTATCCATAAACATGAGACTATTCATACTACCTAGTTTATAGGACTGAGGCTGAAGTTTAAATGAGTTCATTAATGCACTCAACAGAGTTTAGCACATAAATGTTAGCCATAATTCTCAATATTGCTATCATTGTTTTAATTAAAATGTATACATATACACAGTAGATAGAATTATTGGCCCCAGTTCTTCACCCCTCCTTATTCTACTCCTTTTGCCATGCCACTAGGCTGCTCCTCCCACTTTTGCTATTCCCCACCCCTTGACTCTTGGCTCCTCTGTGATTTGCCTTGGTCAATGGGATCTTAACAAATGTGATGCAAGAAGATTTGAAACATGCTCGAGTTATTGCTTGCATACTTCTGCCACAGCCGTTAGAAGAGCTGCCTCTTATGGACTGTTTATGTCCTCCCCAAATTCACATATTGAATTCCCACCCTTCAATGTGTTGGAGGGTGGAGATAGGACCTCTAGAGGTAATTAAGGTTAGATAAGATCATGAGGGTAGGGCCCTGGTATGGTAAGATTAGTGCCCTTATAAGAAGAAACACCAGTGAGTTTGTCCTGAGTGCACACACTGAGGAAAGGCCCTATGTGAGCACACAGCAAGATGGTGGCCATCTGCAAGACAGGAAGACAGCCTTCACCAAAACCTGACCATGCTGGCAGCCTGATCTTGGACATCCAGCCTCCAGAATGGTGAGAAAATAAATTCTGTTATTTAAGTCACCAAGTCTATGGTATTTTGTTATGGCAGCCTGAGCTCTTTAAGCCTAGACTCAAAAATGAATATACATGGAGCACACCTGAGCCCAGCTTCAGTGAGGACCAAAGTGTAATTGGACATGCAGTATGAAGCAGAGACTCAGCCAAGCCAAGTCCAAACTGACCAATATACAGTCAACCTGAACTCTTCCAAGAACACGAGAATAAAATGGGTATTACTGTATCTCACTGCGTTTGAGGGTAGTTTGTTATGTAGTATTTTTTAATTATAGCTAACTGATACAATTTTGTATGATTTTAAAAATAAAAGATTGTGGGCCAGGGGCAGTAGCTCACGTCTGTAATCCCAGCACTCTGGGAGGCCAAAGCAGGCGGATCACCTGAGGTCAGGAGTTCGAGACCAGCCTGGCCAACATGGCAAAAACCCATTTCTACTAAAAATACAAAAATAAGCTGGGTATGGTGGCATGTACCTATAGTCCCAGCTACTCAGGAGGCTGAGGCAGGAGAATCACTTGAACCTGGGAGGCAGAGGTTGCAGTGAGCTGAGATTGTACCACTGCACTCCAGCCTGGGCAACAGAGTGAGACTGTCTCAAAAAAAAAAAAGAAAGATTGTAAGTGTGTATACTAAAATGCTTACCTTTAAATGGCAGGACTACAGTTTTTTCCTTTGCTTTTTGGGTTTGTGTTTCCCAAGTATTTTATAATTAAAACTATAAGGAACTGTTATTTCTAAAGTAAAATATAAAAAGTCAAGTGTTTGGGGAGCTAAAAATGTAAGGAGGAAGAGAAATAAAAACATAGTTAAAAAATCTGAGTTTCTAAGTGCATCATAGATAAAACCATTAAGATTCTTAAAAAATAAGTTCTCAGATTAATTTATACAGTCATTATATACCCTTTGATTTCCTTATTTTCTTACACTTTATCTCTTTTCAGGCCATCTTTACCAGAGAGAGGACAAAGGAAAGACATCATTTGTTTTACCCTTTTTTACTAATAGATTTAGAGAAATGTTCAAATCAGGAGAAAATAGTATTTCCTTCTTGAGTGTCAGAGAGAAAGAGAGAGAAAGGAAGCTAGCTGACAGAGCCTGACTCCCCGTTTTTGGTTCTGTCGCAACAGCAGAAATCATACCACTACAGAAACTGCAAGTTCTAAAACTTTGCTTAAACTCTTGGCCCAACAGGGATTGCAGGATCATCTGAGGATGCCCTTTATCCAGATCATTATCACATAGAAGCAAGTGTGCACCAAGTTCATATGTGCAACTAGAGCTCCTCCTTACTCTCTGCAAGGTGCTCCTGAAAGTTCTGGGTGGTTACTATGATTTAAAGCTAGCACATATTGCCATTGCTTTTGGTGTTTTAGTCATGAAGTCTTCGACCATGCCTATGTCCTGAATGGTATTGCCTAAGTTTTCTTCTAGGGTTTTTATGGTTTTAGGTTTTATATTTAAGTCTTTAATCCATCTTAATTTTTGTATAAGGTGTAAGGAAGAACTCCAGTTTCTGTTTTCTGCATATGGCTAGCCAGTTTTCCCAACACTATTTATTAAATAGAGAATCCTTTCCCCATTGCTTGTTTTTGTCAGGTTTGTCAAAGATCAGATGGTTGTAGATGTGTGGTGTTATTTCTGAGGCCTCTGTTCTGTTCCATTGGTCTATATATCTGTTTTGGTACCAGTACCATGCTGTTTTGGTTATTGTAGCCTTGTAGTATAGTTTAAAGTCAGGTAGCATGATGCCTCCAGCTTTGTTCTTTTTGCTTAGGATTGTCTTGGCTATATGGGCTCTTTTTTGGTTCCACGTGAAATTTAAAGTAGTTTCTTCTAGTTCTGTGAAGAAAGTCAGTGGTAGCTTGATGGGAATACTAAGCAGCCATAAAATATAATGAGTTCATGTCCTTTGCAGGGACATGGATGAAGCTGGAAATCATCATCCTCAGCAAACTAACACAAGAACAGAAAACCAAACACCACATGTTCTCACTCATAAGTGGGAGTTGAACAATGAGAACACATGGACACAGGGAGGGGAACATCACACGCTGAGGCCTATTTGGGGGTGGAGAGCAAGGGGAGCAAGAGCACTAGGACAAACACCTAATGCATGCAGGGCTTAAAACCTAGATGACGGGTTGATAGGAGCAGCAATCTACCATGGCACATGTATACCTATGTAACAAACCTGCACGTTCAGCACATGTATCCCAGAACTTAAAGTAAAATAAAATTAAATTAAAAAGCTAGCACATATGAACTATGCTAGGAGAGTTTGCATTTTAAATAATCATATGGTGAATCTTTTTATAAAACAAGTTATTAATACTTAGTTTGCTTTGTAAAAATCGGATTTTAATATGTGACATGTTTAAAGTGGGATAAATCTACAATTCCGCTTCATAAACTGTGTTTCCTAGAAAAGTTCTGAGAATGCAAGTGTCAATATTCATGACTCCATGAGATATGCATCCTCATGCCTTGAATTAAGCAAATGCATTTTATCTCCTAAGAGCAGAGAGACATTGGCCTGGTGTTTCCCTCCTTCAATCCAACATTGCCTAGGGACTCTCAAGTACTTGTAGAAAACTACACAAACATTCCTGCTTTCCTGTGCCTCAGGCACCTAAAACCCAAATTCCACAACAGGGAATTAACCTCACTCCACTGGGACATTTCCACCTCCTTTCTTATTTTAAACTAGTTTCATTACTACTCTTAAGTTTCTATTTCCAATTATTAAAGAAAACAAGCACCTTACCAAAACCAAATATCCTTCTATAAAAAAAAAGAAAAAAAAAAAACTATGCCTACTCTTCACTAGGAACAGAGCACACATTTTGTAATGCTTCTTGGTTTGAGAATTAGGTGCCTGGCTGAATTGCCAGACTATATTGTGTATATGTATAAAGTATTCTTAAAATTAGAATATAATAATATTCACTTAACTCAAGAGCCCTAGTCAATATAATTCAATGTTTTAATTTACTGAGACAAACACATTTTAAAAGCTTAACCTAAGCTAGATAGTCCAAAAGGGAGAAAATGTCACTAAAGAAAAAGAAACTGGCTGAGTGCAGTGGCTCACACCTGTAATCCCAGCACTTTGGGAGGCCAAGGCGGGTGGATCACTTGAGGTCAAGAGTTCAAAACCAGTCTGGCCAACATAGTGAAACCTCATCTCTACTAAAAATAGAAAGAAAAAAAAATAGCCAGATGTGGCGGTGCGCACCTGTAATCCCAGCTACTCAGGAGGCTGAGGCACGAGAATTGCTTGAAATTGGGAGGTGGAGGTTGCAGTGAGCTGAGATCACATGACTGCACTCCAGCCTGGGTGACAGAGCAAGACTCCATCTCAAAACACTTAAGAAAAGAAAAAAAAAGAAAAGAAAAGAAAAAGAAAAAGAAACCAAGGTGTTAATGGAGGAAAGCAGACTAAGTGTTACATATTATAAAGGCAGAAGACAGCTCACTCATGGTCCAGAAACCCCTTCTGTGCCCAGTGCCCAGTGCCTTAGGACCACCACTTCAGACATTTATGGCCATCTATTGGGTACTGCTTTGAGGGGGGAAATGTCATAAGGTCTCCTGTATTATATGTACTGTGATGTCTTTAATGAAATTAGCTACAGCTAGTTTTTACATGAAAAAAATAAATTAACCCAGAGTCAAATTGGCTTAAAACCTCTAACTAGTACCACAAGGCAAGTGATGCCTTTGTGTGCTGACCTTGATTTTGAATGTTGCCCTTAAAAAATTCATTATGAGAGGGAAGGGACCTGAAGGAATTCCTTCCAGCATATTAATAGCTTTCACCAAGACAATTAGTCATGGCTAAATCAAGTCAGAAGCACCTCCATCTCTAGAATATATTGAACTTTTAAAAGGATTTTGCAGTAGTAACTTTTGTAAAACATCCTCAAATGTGAGTCCTGTCTCACCCTGAGAGACTGGGTTCTTTTGGACTTTGCAGAGAATTGGTAAGCCAGCATCCTCATGCAGCTCTGCTGAGCACTTCATGTGGGGAATGACATGGCCATGGGTGTTTCAGGAAATAATTCAAGTAACAATGTAGAGATAATAAAGTTCTGAACTAGGGCATTATCCATGGGAATGGCACAGAGGGAATGAGTCAAGAAATCTTGAAGAGGGAAAATGAACATGATTTCTTACTAAATGGATGCAAGAAGTAAGGGAGATAACAACAACACTTCGAGATTGAGTTAATCAAGGAAAGGCACGATCACGAAATTTAAGATACAGAACAAAGGAAAAGGAAGATCAGACTTGAGGGAGGAAATTAATTCCCTCTTGGGCATGATGAATTGGAAGCACTTTTAGGACATACAACAAACAAATGGAAATTCAGATCTGAAGTTCAAAAGAGAGAAATAAGTTCTGAAGAACAAGTTCTGGGAGCTGTACACATGGTATCATAAAGTTCAACCCAGGAAGCAGAGGTGATCACCTGAGGGAAAGATAAAGGATGAGAGCTTAGAACAGAAGTTTGGAAATACCTAAATGGAATGAGCAGGAAGAGATGATAAGTCATTCACTGATTCATTTATTCAACAAACATCTTGAATTAAGCAACCTCTCCCTTCTACATTATGCAAGAATTTGTTTGGTGGAAGGGAGGGGATTCCTAGTGGAAGTTTCCTGACTGGCATTCACCACCCTCTTCCCCTAATACAGCTCTCCTTTCTTTCTATTCCATCACTGGGGCTTGATTCTGATATATCTCATGCCTTTGGTTTCTCCATGCACCAAAATGGCCATTTCCAGATTAGCTGCCTGCTGTGCTTGCCTCTGTGTCTCTGTGTCTCCATCCGTGCCTAGCTCCTCACTCTTGTTCCTCACTCAACACCTGTGTTGATCCTGAAATGTACACAAGGCTGTAGGCGACTGTTAGCACATGTGTAATGTATACAAATCAGGTAGTGACATCTGTCCGAGGAGGTGTTCCTCCTCACTCAGCTGCAAGGAGGTACAATAGAGAGCAGACAATGTTGGGATTAACCCTAGCATTAAAAATCTGGAGCACCATTGTGGCCCAAGCTAAAGCAACTCCAAAAATACACTAGAAATAAGCAGCCTTCAGAGAGTCATATTGCTCTGAAGACATATATAATTTTCTGAAGTAGAGCCTCCATTTTATGAGCTAAAGCATAAATTCTAATTTTTGCCAATTGTTCAGGCTTATCAGGTCAGAGTAACCACTTTAAATAAACATTCATAACATTTCCATTATTTTCTGTTTGAAGAGCTGTTCTGATTCAAATATATGCCCTATAACTTTGCAAAGCATTGTTTTTATTATTACCGTACTTGTATTTTTACTACAAAAGTTCATTGTTCCTGATGTATGGTATTTTTCTTGCCATCAAATTATTTGTTATATCTATCTAATCCTTTTGCCCTCTGTATAATATTTCAATTTAGAAAAGAATATCAATATGCAGTTTCCTGTGCTGAGAATACTTTTATAGCGAAAAAATCTAATGGCATATTCAATCACCTTATTATTGTTATCAGTATATCTTTATACAATGGTAAATGTCAGAGAATGCTAAAGTTCTGAGGGAAAAAAAGGGAGGTCATCCACAGGGGATACATATATACTGATTATTACTGGGTTCATGTTTTCAATTTAATCACTTCCTATGACCCATTTGCCCTGAGGATATGACTGTTGAAACAAAATTATTTCACTTACACTCCTGTTAATGGGAACTGTAACTCTAGTCAGTGGTTTTCTGTGTTACAAAAGACTACACCTCCTACCAATCATTCACAAGGTTTAGAAATGCCTTATAATTCAAATAAAATTTCTCTTGTAAGGCAATGGAGCATGTGACCCTTTTATGATAAACTATAATTTTGGGGTGCATAATACAATTGCTCCATTATTTCGTGTTCCTGGAGGTAAAACAGAGATTAATATTAAAATGTCCTGCTCTATGTATTCCACACAACATTACCTAGTAACACATCCCTTTGTTTTCTTGACAGTGATTTAAAAGTGTTACAAACCTCTGCTATAACCAAGGAAGAACATTTTAATAATCCCCTTAATCTCTCTGAAATCTCTCTAGCAGATTGTTCCTCAGAATTATTCTTCATCACAAGCCAAACTAAATAGGCCCCCCAAAAGAAGTCTAGGTAATCTTCTATACCTCCTATTTCTCTATGTACTTTGCTCCTATAAAGTAAATGCGGTAGGATTAGGGCTAAGTAAAATAAGACATTTTTGAAGCAGCTTTCCTGTTGTCCCAGCCAATCTGCCAGAACTAGAACACCTTCCCATTAGTCATGCAACCAAGAGACAGACAGAATCCTGAGTCTCTAAATCCAAGACCACCTGTCGGTCATGACCATGGCCAGCCACTTCCTCCAGCACCATGGACAGTTCACCTACCCTATATTCTCCCAGAGGTCCAAGCAAGAAGACACTCCAGGAAAATGTGCTCTGGGTCCTGGTGCCTGAGTCGGCTTGCATCCCATCCCAGTGAACCGAGTGGGAGCTAGCTATGAGGCTCAGGATCTCTCTTGCCTTTTGACACAGGTCTGGATGATAGCCAACTTTTTTTCCCCTTCCATCTGGGTCCCACTGTGATCAAACTGTCCACTTCCTGCTTCCTTTCCTCACATGTCAATCAGTCTCCAACCCAACCTTCACCCTGACCACATACTGCTTGGCCTTCCAAGTTTCTGATAACCTGACATTGAGAAATATTTTCCAACCCATCTTATCACAACTTACCTCACCATAACTGCTGCATGGAGGGAAAAAGATGATAGGGAGAAAAAGAAAGGAAGGCAGGAAGGAAGGAAGAAAGGAAGGAAGGAAGGAAAGAAAAATAGGCAGGGAGGGAAAGAGGAGGGAAGGAAAGAAAGCAGACAGGCAGAAAGATATTGTTACTATTTCCAATTTCACCATTCCTCCAATTAAAAGCTGTATTTCTTACTTTCCATACCACCCATTTAGTGACTTTATTATTTGCCCTTTACCCTTATCTCCTCAACAGGACAAGTGAAGGGGCTGGAGAGAATGTTCACCTCCCACTAAAGATGTGAGTACATGACACAGACCCTCCTGGCCCAGTACCCTCAGATAAGATCAGCCCTCAACCCCCAAGCATCTTTCATTGACTGAGATGGAGCTTTTTGGAGCTCCAACAGGAGCAGTCCCTTCTAGGTCCACAGTCCCCTTGCTCACATGAGAGGGAAACTAGGACAAATATATTCAAAATCTTTAGCTGTTTTTCTTTTGTCAAAAGAAGGGGGGAAACAAAACAATTAAAAAGGAAAACATTTGAAATGAAAAAGGAAACACTGAACTCTCAAGGTACACTAGTTTGACCAAAGCCTATAAGTTTATTAAAATTATACTTCAGGTAGATAGACTGCATTTTAGACCTTGAGGATTCCAGAAATCATTCACTCTCAGTTAAGTTTACTGAGAACTAAACTTAATGAGGGTCACTGGGGAGAAAAGAGAAGGAATCAGATACCCACTCTCTGAGTCAGGGTTCAACCAAGCAAGCAGAACCAGTAGGGGTGTGTGTGTGTGTGCATGTATCTGTTATTTGTTACAAGGAATTGGTTTACCCAATCATGAGGGTGGTTAAACAAGTCTAAAGTTTATAAAAGTTTATAGGCTAGATACTTAGAGAAGAAATGAGAAAGCAGTTATCCATGGGCACAGGCTAAAGCTCCTTCCACAGGCAGTTGGGAAGGAAAGATCATAAGTAGAATGGAACTCTACAGGCACAGCTCAGGCTTACTGGCCATCAGGTAGGGAAAGTAATAAGCAGACTAGAACCCCAGGATTCAGAGTAGGGGGAGAGGAATTGTGGACCCAGCAGCCATTTGCAATCTCTAAGCACAGGGGATGGCCTCTTTGACAGGGCTCACCTAATTAGGTCACCCAGGATAATCTCTTGATTAATTTAAAGTCAACTGATTAGAGGCTTTAATGTGCAAAATCCCTTCATGGTGGCACTTAAATTAATGTTTGATTGAATAACTAGGGACTATAATTCAGCCTCACCAAGTTGACGTATGAAAAAGCCATCATACCTATTGTCCCCTAGAAGTAGTTAGGGAACGCTGTTAGTATACTAACATTTATTCTGCTGCAAACAAAGCCCTATGCTCCGCACTAGACAAAAGCTACCTTACTGCATAGAAACCTACAGAATGTAATAACAAGTTAAGCAGTAGCAAGAGCAAAAATACCCTCCCTGAAACAAACAAAATTAAGGAGGGATGAATTTAAAACTACAATAAAAACAGACTTTTAAAATTATGTTAGAAACCAGTATAAAAAAAAAAGGAAAAGGAAAGATATTCACATTAGAATAGTATCAAAATTATGTTAATGTTGTTGTATAATAGTACTTTCAGAGTACAGATTGGGACTTAGCTGATTTTTTTAATAACGCTTTCTCGACTTATAAACATTTATAAATATGTAAATATGTTAAACGAGAAAGTATACTTAAGAGTTCCTGAAACAAACCACTCCAATGCCAGACTATAAAAATTAAATTTCACCCTCAATAGAATTGTATGTTATAAAAAAAAATCTCCATCACTGTTGTTTAAGTTGCTTGAGTTGCTCACGAGAATTAAAAAAAATGCAAAAATACACTACATAAAAGACATGAGTAAAAAAGTCATGAAGATTTTGTATATATTTATAGTGAGAATGGTCATACTCTTATAAATGCTGAACCCTCTATGTTTAGTAGCATAACCTGCATAAAACTGGGCTTCCTGGAAGCCAGCCTCAGCACATAATACGTCCAAAGTCTCTCACTATCATCAACTCTTCATCATCCTCTCCCCTTCCCCATATTTCTCTCTCCTTCCCTACATCTCTGCCCTTGAATCTCCTTGTCCACCCTTCTCCTCCCTCATCTTTTCAAATGTAATCTGCCCTGTTCGCAACTTGACTGCTACCATTCGCCTCCCCACCCCTCATTCAGCACAACTGAGGCCGTTTCAGGCCAAGAGAACAAAAAAGTCCCTCCTCCATGGATGGCAAGGGGAAGGTATAATTGCAAATACTCGTTATGTAAAATAATTTATCCTGACAGAGCAGTAAATCTCCAGTGTATTTGCAAGTAATGAATCAGAACCAGTTCTTTCGTTTCTTAAATGCAAAACAAAAGTCAGAAAAAAAGATAAATATACTCATCCCAGGTGTCACACTTAAATACAAAAAATATGCTCTATTGCCAAACTGCTCTTAGATTTTTATTTCTCTGGATAAAAGGCAAGGTATTTGGGGTGAGAAAAAATAAAGGTTTATTTTTATTTGATTATTTTTAAAGTAATAGAAATGAAATATTATAGTGGGGGATGGTCTTGAGAGGGAAAGCAAATACAAAGTTGATGCCTGGCATTATTTGCCTCTAAGATAAAAGCCAGATTTGTTACAGCTGACTCTCAGTTATTCCAGGAGCCAATTGAGAAATGTGAACTAACTGGAATCTGTTTCCTGTTGCAGCTCCCACTGCCAAGCTGTGGCCACTGCACTGCAGGTCAGGACTTCTGTGGGAGGGCTAATGGAGACTGGAGAAGATGGCACTCAAGTCACTTGATTCTGCTTACCTGTTACTAAAAAGCTTAGTGTGAGATACTGAGATAAATTATTGAAATTAGAGGGGTAGATCTGGGGATCATTTTAATTACCTCTGCTATTCCTGTCCCTTGGTATTTTTCATATTCAAGAGTGGGCCTCATATTCAGGCATGCAAATTTAATCATCCAAATTCATTATTCAGGCTGAATTAACTGAAAAAAATATATGGTAATAACACAAGTTAATATTTTGGGCCATAATTTCAACATCATAAGTCAAAGGAATAAGGCTCAAAAGTTTTTTTAATTTTTTTATTTTTGGAAGGATGAAGATGATTCATTCTACTTATTCACTCAAGGTTTTCTCTCAAGATTTGTATCTCTAAGGGTGAAATGCAAAATTTCCCCTATTTATTAAAAAATTTGTAGTTAAAATTCTCAATATCTTTAATGCCTGCCTTTATTCAAGCACAAAATATGTCCATAGTAATGAAATACAAGAACAAAATAAAAAGTCCAGAGGACTCAATTTACAAAATGTAAAATGGAGAATAAAAATAGAAATGGTGATATGTTTGCATGCAAAAAAAAAAGCTGGTGTCAGAGACACACGATGCTTAGCACTTTCCCTATTGACCCTATTGACCTATTCCCTACTGACTTATGTGCCCAAGTCGTATGTCTCCCATGGATTCATTTATTCAAGAAATAAGCATTTCTTGAGCATCAACTCTATTCGAAGCCAGGCACTTCGCTAGGCACTGAGGATACAGATATGAAATAAGACATTGATATGGTTTGGATTTGTGTCCCCACCCAAATCTCATGTTGAAATGTAATCCCCAATGTTGGGGCAGGGAAGTGGTGGGAAGTGATTGGATCATGGGAGTGGATTTCCCCCTTGCTATTCTCGTGATAGTGAGTTCTCATGAGATGTTGTTTAAAAGTGTGCAGCACTTCCTCCTTCAGTCTCTTTCTCCTGCTCCTGTCATGTAAGACAGTGTACTGGCTTCCCCTTCTTCTGCCATGATTGTAAGTTTCCTGAAGCCTTCCCAAACATGCTTCCTATACAGCCTGCAGAACTGTAAGTCAATTAAACCTCTTTTCTTCACAAATTACCCAGTCTCAGGCATGCCTTCATAGCAGTGTGAGAACGGACTAATACAGACATAATCTCTAGTGAGAGTGTGAGAGGTCACAGAAGACAATAAGTGATAGCAGTGAGGGTTTTCAGTAGCATGATGATAGAGGCTGATTAAGGAAGATGCCCAGCTACCTCAGTACACAGTGCCTTGCTGAGTTACAGAAATGGGGCCGCCGGGCGCAATGACTCATGCCTGTAATCCCAGCACATAGGGAGGCTGAGGCAGGCAGATCACGAGGTCAGGAGATTGAGACCATCCTGGCTAACATGGTGAAACCCCGCCTTTACTGAAAATACAAAAAATAAGCTGAGCATGGTGGCGGGCGCCTGTAGTCCCAGCTACTCGGGAGGCTGAGGCAGGAGAATGGCGTAAACCCGGGAGGCGGAGCTTACAGTGAGCTGAGATCATGCCACTGCACTCCACTCCAGCCTGGGTGACAGAGTGAGACTCCGTCTCAAAAAAAGAAAAAAAAAAGGAAATGGGGCAAATGTGCCCAGAGCTAATGCCCTGCATGTGTGTAGAGTCTAGGCGTCCATGCAAGGTTGAAGCAAATGATTAGCATTGCCTGTAAAGAAGCTAAAGGGAGACTGTAAAACAGCTACAGGAGACCTGCCTCAGACTTTTGCTTACAAGAATGGCAGACTAGGGAATTTTGACCAGTTCTCCTAACTTTGTCTTTTCTACAAAGTCTACCCGCAAACCTGTTTGCTTTCGGTTACACCAGACCCCA
Organism: Colobus angolensis palliatus; assembly: GCF_000951035.1. Lineage (NCBI taxonomy): Eukaryota > Metazoa > Chordata > Mammalia > Primates > Cercopithecidae > Colobus > Colobus angolensis. Next base: position 5,345,447 of record NW_012120376.1, read on the forward strand.
CCAGGAGCAGGAAGTATATCCAGTGTCTTCCACCATCTGGTGGGGCTTTTCCTGGCTCTTGTGGATATATCCAACAGACCTGGCACCTGGTTGATAAGGCACCAAGCCTAAGCATCTAAGTGGCCTTACTTTGACACCTCACTCCACAGTCCGCCCAGTACCACTGCCTCCCCCTCTTCAGTCATTAATTCATGTCTTCATTCAATAAACATTTATTGAGTACTCAGTATGTGCCAAGTACCATGCCAGTGCTGGGAATATAAAGTTAAACAAAACTGAGACAGTACATGTCCTCATGGTGCCTTCAGTTAGGCGGACAGGTTCTAGAACTCCATCCTCAATCCTAAGTCATTTGGCTCAACACTGAAATCAAATCATTTGACCCAACTCTGAAATCATGTTCTTGCCAGCATTCTGTGCTAGAAAGTGGGAATGAATGGATCCTATCCAAACTTTCCCCCTTACACAGTTAGGCCAGGCAATAATATAAAGCTAAGGGAGGAAAGAGAAAGAAAAGGGGTCATGTTTAATTTCAGCCATGGGGAATGCTATGTCACCAAGCCAAGAATATAATCTGAAAACAAATCCAAATGTACATGGAATCCATGAGCCAAGTGGTTCACACAAAAGTTAGGTCACCAAAACTGAGAAGAGTTTCCAATGACAAGTCAGGTGACACCAGGCCAAAATCAAGACTTAAGTCTAGTACCCAAGTGACAGAGGAGAAGATAGGGCTCTAAACCAGTGTAGTTGGAAAGCCAGGCCCTACCCCTACCAGCTATGTAAGTTTGATCACATTTCTTAATCTCTCTGTACCTCAGCTTTCCCATCTATGAAATGGAAACAATAAGAGCACTTCTCTCATGAGGCCATTGTAAGTTTTCAGTGACTTAATGCATTAAAATTTTGGTGACTAGAACACTATAAGTACCTTAATAAATGTAGCTCTTACAGTT
>NW_012120376.1:5350367-5444174 GCF_000951035.1 Colobus angolensis palliatus
AAAATTCTTTTCTTTAAGAATGTTGAATATTGGCCCCCACTCTCTTCTGGCTTGGAGAGTTTCTGCCGAGAGATCTGCTGTTAGTCTGATGGGCTTTCCTTTGTGTGTAACCCAACCTTTCTCTGGCTGCCCTTAAGATTTTTTCCTTCATTTCAACTTTGGTGAATGTGGCAATTATGTGTCTTTGGAGTTGCTCTTCTCAAGGAGTATCTTTGTGGCATTCTCTGCATTTCCTGAATTTGAATGTTGGCCTGCCATACTAGGTTAGGGGAGTTCTCCTGGATGATATCCTGTGGAGTGTTTTCCAACTTGGTTCCATTTTCCCCATCACTTTCAGGCACACCAATCAGACGTAGATTTGGGCTTTTCACATAATCCCATATTTCTTGGAGGCTTTGTTCATTTCTTTTTACTCTTTTATCTCTACACTTCTCTTCTTGCTTCATTTCATTCATTTGATCTTCAATCGCTGATATTCTTTCTTCCAGATGATCGAGTCAGTTACTGAAGCTTGTGCATTTGTCACATAGTTCTCATGTTATGGTTTTCATCTCTATCAGTTCTTTTAAGGACTTCTCTACATTAGTTATTCTAGTTCGCCATTCGTCAAATCTTTTTTCAAGGTTTTTAGTTTCTTTGTGCTGGTTACATAGTTCCTCCTTTAGCTCTGAGAAGTTTGATCGACTGAAGCCTTCTTCTCTTGACTCGTCAAAGTCATTCTCCATCCAGCTTTGTTCCATTGCTGGCGATGAGCTGCGTTCCTTTGGAGGGGTAGATGCACTCTGATTTTTTGAATTTCCAGCTTTTCTGCACTGCTTTTTGCCCATCTTTGTGGTTTTATCTGCCTTTCGTCTTTGATGATGGTGACGTACTGATGGGGTTTTGGTGTGGGTGTCCTTTCTGTTTGTTAGTTTTCCCTCTAACAGTCAGGACCCTCAGCTGTAGATCTGTTGGAGTTTGCTTGAGGTTCACTCCAGACCCTGTTTGCCTGGGTATCAGCAGCGGAGGCTGCAGAAGATGGAATATTGCTGAACAGCAAGTGCTGCTGTCTGATTCTTGCTCTTGAAGCTTCATCTCAGGGGTGTACCCAGCTGTGTGAGGTATGAGGTGTCGGTCTGCACCTAGTGGGAGATGTCTCCCAGTTAGGCTACTCAGGCGTCAGGGACCCACTTGAGCAGGCAGTCTGTCCGTTCTCAGATCTCAACCTCCATGCTGGGAGATCCACTGCTCTCTTCAAAGCTGTCAGACGGGGGCATTTACCTCTGCTGAGGTTTCTGCTGCTTTTTGTTTAGCTATGACCTGTCCCCAGAGGAGGAGTCTATGGAGGCAGGCCGGCCTCCTTGAGCTGTGGTGGGCTCCACCCAGTTCAAGCTTCCCAGTGGCTTTGTTTACCTACTTAAGCCTCAGCAATGGCAGGCACCCCTCCCACAGCCTTGCTGCTGCCTTGCGGTTAGATCGCAGACTGCTGTGCTAGCAATAAGGGAGGCTCTGTGGGCGTGGGACCCTCTGGGCCAGGTGTGGGATATAATCTCCTGGTGTGCCATTTGCTAAGACCCTTGGTAAAACACAGTATTAGGGTGGGAGTTATCCGATTTTCCAGGTGTTGTGTGTCTCAGTTTCCTTTGGCTAGGAAAAGGAATTCCCTTCCCCCTTGCACTTCCCAGGTGAGGTGATGCCTCACCTTGCTTCAGCTCTTGCTGGTTGGCTGCACCCGTGGACCAGTACCAACTGTCCAACACGACCCAGTGAGATGAACCCGGTACCTCAGTTGAAAATGCAGAAATCACCTGTCTTCTGTATTGCTCACGCTGGGAGCTGGAGGCTGGAGCTGTTCCTAGTCCGCCATCTTGGTCAAAGGATTCGAAAATCTTTATTTTTATATTTAGGTTTGATGAATGAACAGCCATGCAGAAATGTGATTGGACACAAAGGATCTGGCTTAACAGTGATGGATGGAGTGAGGAAACCCAGCAAGGTTGCTCTGTACAATTCCCCTTCTCCTGGGTATGGGGCAGGACCCCTCGGGAATGAAGGTCTTCCAGGGAGAAGGGAGAGAGTGACCTTGCTAGGTTTTATGGCTGGCTTTGGGAGAGAGGAGTTCTAGTTTCTGTGACCTTCCTTGAGGAAAAAGAATTCCAGTTTCTGTGACTCATTTTGGGTGAGAAAAAGGAGCAGGAACCAGGAGGAAAGGACAAAGACCTGGCTACTGAGGCCTTCCAGTTTCCTCTGGGTCAGAGTAGTCTGCATGCCAAAGTGCCATACTTTGGGGTTTAATGAGCCCTGACAGCAGGTCCTTGCAGATTTCACAGGCAACTTGTGATCCAAGTAATTGACTTTCAGTGCCCCAATTTCAGAGGACTTTAGCAAAGCCTGGCTGAAATGGCCAAGTGTAAGAAGAAAATCTTCAGAGTTGAAATTCATCGAGTTCTTTGACTGAGGGTTTAAGAATCCCAGATGTAAGGTTAGCAAGAGTTAGGAGTTCTGGAGTCTTCCCCGCATGCCCTGGCTCTTGAGCATTAACAGACCAGAAGTTCACAGTATCTGATCCTCCTGTGGCTCAGCAGAGATGTGTCTTAGAGCAGCATGTTCAGAATGAAACTAGCACACTTAGTTGAGCCTCAAGGGCCATGGCCCACGCTGGCCTCATGGGAACACAGGTGCTCCAGCATCCAATGTCTTCAGAAGTAGGTGGAGGGGAAACTTCCACCCTGAAAACATCCCCCTGCTGTCTAGACCAGTCTGCCTCATGGCCAAGGGCAGTGAGAACCCTGGCCACCCCTTGGATTGCACCCCTGCCAGTGCTAGAATTTTGTGCTTCTTGGGCAGAAAAGCTCAACATTTGGCTCAGGGCATAACTGGAAAGAAATACCCGCCATGTTTTTTTGCTGTGGGGCATGAAAATACAGGGAGGCAGGAGCCTGAGGTGTCTGTGGCCACCTAGCTAGAGGCAGATGGACTGCGCTTCTCAGATTGCTTTGAGGAACGTTCCTTTAGTTGGGAGGGAGTGCCTTTCCTGAAGAAGTCCTTGTGCAGAACATGCTCATCCTGAATAAGTCCTAAGAAGTACAGGTTTCCCAAGACCCAGAGAAGACAGCAAGCCTGTCTTCCAAGCCAACGCTGGTGGCAGATGGGTTACAGGCAGGTGGAGATGACATGGCCTGGAGCCCGCAGCCACATTGGTCAGAAAAACTTTCTAAGAAGGCTACTTGAGCTCAGTTTTGAGGGACATTTATCTTCTGCTCCACAAACTGCATACTGCATTCACATTCATGGGGAAACCGTTAGGGTATAATAGGTTCTCTTGCTGAATGATATGGCTGATGGGTACTCAGAATCTTAAGGCAAAATGATAAAGAGGGCTTTGATAAAATGTGAAATATTACTAATGTTCATGGAGGGTGTTCTGCAGTGGCCAGGTTTATGCAAACTTATCCCCAAAAGTCTGAGGAAGCTGAGGGGCCAAAGAAAGAGGCTGACAAATTCAGTTTTTTTGTTTCTTAGGAAGAAACATTTAACAGGGATTTATGAACAAAGGACATGTCTGGTCTCAGGCAGCTGCAAGGCAAGATGATTGATCCCCCCCCGCCCATTACCCCCAGACGCAGGGATTATAGACCACAGGGAAAAGAATGATTCAGAAGGGATTTATAGGGCAATTGAAGTATGATAATGATAACATCAAGATTATTTTACCCAAGGGAAGGATTTACAGTGCCTGCTCTTACACAAGGAAGCGTAGATAAACTGTAAGTTTTAAAGGCCCTCCCGGAACAAGAATTAGTCAGAAGCCAACATGATGGACAGATTAGCTTCCAAGATGGAGTTGCTTTGGCCTCCGCAGTGGGCAACATGGAAGAGAATATCGAAAAATAGGGAAGTTAGGGAGAATGTGAAAGGTTTACAATGAGAAATAGCCCTAAGGGAGCAAAACAGAGGAGCGCATAATGGGAAAACCAACTGGAATCTCACCTGAGAGAGCCGGCTTTAGCCCTACTGGAATGGAATTGCTAATGGCTGATCTTTCTGAGAGAACCTTTATGTTTAGTTGCCCAACACTTATAGGGATTGATCTATTTTAAAAATCAAATAAGGCCAAGTTGTACCTCAATCTTTTTGCTTGGTCCACTCTTCTATTTCCTGCTTCATTCAACTCCATGAAGTCTTTCCTCCATAAAGAATTTTGAGGCACTTTAGTCTGTCCTACAAGTCTCTGGCTTTTGTTTCCCCCTCAGTGACCTGCTTATGGATCTTGTTATGGATCCAATTTTGTGGCTCACAAACAAAATCTCCTCAGAAATGTCCTGTGAAGCAGCCTCAACAGGGCTGCCTGGGACTTGAGAGCTTTCATTTCCTCCCCTATGGAGCTCTGCATGATCAAGTACAGAGGACAGAATGGGGAGGATGGGAGGGAGGGGGAGGAGGTTGCATTTAGCTGTCAGAGCTTATGTTTGGCAGTTTGCACTCCTAGCTACAATTCCTCAGCTCTTTGCTGGGGTTATGAAATAAATTTTGACCTCACATCTTAATTGGCATACAAACATAAATTTACTAGAAAATAAGGCATGTTTTAAGGGGCAGTTGAATTTTTACTTTATTCATGAAACCTATTTATATTATTTAAGGTGATTCAGTTCAATTGTGGTTTTGCAAATATATGGAATCATTTCCAGAAAAGTAATAATAACAAATCAATGTCTTATTTCAGTATTATAAAAGCATAAGCCTCTTTTTAAATGACTACAGTTGCATGTCAGAAAATCTAAACAAATGTGTAGTTAAAAAATGATTGTTATACCTTAGGGACTTAGTTTATACAAGACAGATTAGCAAGATATGAGCCTCATTATGCATGAAAGCCATTTGTTTTTCCATGAATACAGCATAGCACAAGTTCTGCGGTTGCAATTCATGAAGAGAATGAACGTGAAGACTGAGCACTGTTATGACATTAATCTTCATGAATATGGAAAGAAGTGAATTATTATCTTTTTCTTTATGAGGTGAAGAGAACTGTGGCAACAAATTTGAATCTTGGTGTATATTGGAATGTGAGAGCTGGAAGAGCCTCAGAGAATTAGTCTAACCCCTTCTAATTACCGAAAGGCAATTGGGAATCAACATTTTCAAGGGACTCACTCACCTTTATGTGGTGAGTTAATGGCAAAGATGGTACAGACCTCCAGGCTCCCAAAATCAGGACCTTTTCACTGACCCACAAAAGGGGAGAATTTTCCCCTAATTCCAATTTTTTTAAACATTCAAGAGTCTTTCTTTTATGTGAGTGCTTTTTTAAATGCACTTGACAAGAGCTCCTCAATGACATATAAATATCCAGTCAATCCATTTTTGAGCACTTATGGTCTAGTCCACTTCTTAGTATTTATCTACTTTTTGTTTATATTCATGCTATGTGAATTCTATTGTTAATAAGTTCTTGGCTCTGTTAACATTGTCTATAGTTATACACCTGAGCATTTCTATGTAGGTGTTTAGTGTTATGACCTTACAACGAAAGCTTCCAGGCTACTCACCATCGGCTGTGTCCTCATATATTTAATGCCTGTGTTTTAAAGTTCCACTGAAAGTCCATTGACATTCCATTGCATGTAAGGAATTGCAATCTCTGAGGCTGTTAGGGCCCTTTTTGGAGAAGCAATACTCCTTAACAAAGAAATAAGAAATATTTTAACAAATTAAAGCAAACTGGCATTTCAAAATGACTTATGTTGAAATAGAGTTCTCTAGCAATAGAACAATTACTAGTTATAAACGTGTTCTTCTAATTGTTGCCAGACATATTAACTCATTAAAAGTATATACCTATATAAAGGCATTTGGAAACTAGAATTGAAATCAAAAGACTTTAATGTTAAGCATTGGTTTCCTTGACGGGGAATACAGTGAAGGAAGGACCATGTGACGAAGAGAAACCAGCCTGGCTCCCAAGTCCAACCTCACCAGCTACTGCTTATGCAACTTTGAGCCCATGCCTTAACCCCTAAAGCTCAGTTTCCTCCCATTCATGAAAGGGGATATAATTTCTACCTCAAGAGTGGTTGTAAGAATTAAACCAGATAAAGTATACGAAGCACCAAGTAGAGTGCCAGAACCATAACTGGGACTCAGTAAATGTTAGTGTATTACCTCTTCACACATCCCAACCTTCACTCCCCCTAATCTCTCTGCCTTGGCTCCTAATCTGAATAATCTGCATTACAAGAAAATTGGAAAAAGTAATTACAGAATAATGCAAGAAAATATTGGGAGCATCTGATTCATTGCAAAAATCCTTCCGTAGGAAAAAGGATTGCTGAAATAAAATTACATAGCAAAAAGATCTCCTTCCAAGACTTAAGACAAGTAGAAGAGGCATAGGTAATAGAATTAATTGGTAACTGTGTAAGAAGTAGCAAAGGGAACTTCTGGGAGATGGGGGAAGAGTCTCGCGACTTAGGCTCTGAGTGAACAAAAGTGCCTTGCACTGAGGTAAGCAAGGAAGAGGATAGGATGAGTAGAGGATGTGAGGAAGGATGGCAATGGGTTCAGCTTTGGATGGTAACAGGTTGAATTTTAGACATGTTGGGTTTGGACTTTGTGCTTCTCTACATTGTGGTGGTTGTTTTGTTCTGTTTTCTTTTTGAGACAGGGTCTTACTCTGTCGGCCAGGCTGGAGTGCAGTGGCGTGATCATGACTCACTGCAGCCTCAACCTCCCGAAGCTCAGCTGATCTTCCCATCTCAGCTTCTAGAGTAGCTGGGACTACAGGTGTGCATCAACAGGCCTGGCTAATTTTTGTATTTGTTGTAGAGTCAGGGTTTTGCCATGTTGCCCAGGCTAGTCTCAAACCACTGGGCTCAAGCGATCTGCTCACCTCAGCCTCCCAAAGTTCTGGGATTACAGGGGTGAGCCACACCACCCCCAGCCTGGACTTTGTGATTCTCTAATCATCTCCCCATCTCTTCCCCCTCCAATTAGACAGTGGGCTCTAAACAAATGCTTCAAGCATGTGCACTCCTTTAAAAGGACTTAATTTTCAAGAAACTCCTTTTATAAAGCAAAGAATTGTTTGATAAAGCAACTCTTTAACATAGCTATTTTGTGAATTCCAATTTCAATGTATCTGGTTTTCAAGGAAAGCACATCTGCACATATGTTCATGATGATTATTAAGAATTGATTTTCTAACTCATTGCTTGGGGAATGATGACTGCCAACTCTGAAACTTATTTGAGTTGTACATCATGACTTCTATTTAATCCCGTTTATCATTTCAAAGTTAAGTTGTGGACTTTGTTCAAAAAGAAACAATTTGGTCTTTAGCAGCACTTTTGGAAATTGCATATGAGTTTCTTGAAAATTATCATATTGAACAATATTGCTTTTAATTTTGACCAAAAGCTTTCAAGAACTTTTTCCCGCACCTAAAACTTCCTCTCGTAGCTGCATGCTATGCTACCCCCAACCCCTATCCCCACACACACACACACACCAAATTTTAAGATCTTTGAAAGATCTAGGGCTTCCTACTTTGGAGGTACCACCTCAATAACATATCAAACGTATTAAAATAATTTATGAAATTATTTACAGTTTTACAAGTTGAATTGCAGTAGACTGATATAATTTTATATTTTAAAGATATTTAAATTAAATATTAATTAATCTCAATTTTTCAGGATATTGTTTTAATTTTGGAGCCAACAAAGGAATTTAAATTTTTAAATGTTTTTTCTAGGCTCTTGAAAAGCTTATTTAAGCTTTAGACCCTTGAAAAGTACTTGTTCATTAAGTACTTTTTCTGTCATTGCCAATGAACAAAACAGTCCCAATAACAAATCTCCACTCAAAGAATAAAATAAGACATTAGTACTTTAAGAATATTTTTGCTGGTTTTTCCCTCTCTACAACATAAAGCATTTGCATCATTTTAAATATTTCTTATCACATGTTCTTTTTTCCTCCTGCAATAGTTTGAATGGAACACCAAGATGTTTGGGAATTATCAATTAGCTAGCTTGTCCTGGCAGTGAGGGTGTCACCTCTTTTCCTGCCATGGGATTTACCGTGTACAGAGGCATGGTCTGGAATAAGGGTACCCCTGGCCAGTCTTATGCACCTCTGTCCTGTTATAAGACTTTCAGAAAGCTCATTAGGGCCATCCAGATGGTCCAACCAAGACCTAAGATAGATCTTAGTCATCCAAGAACTTTGCTCCAATTTCTATACATTTTGGAATATGTTAACAGGAAAGGGATTACCAAAAGCAAAATACTTATTTCACCAAATTGTCAAATATGCAACATAAAATATATAAATACATCTTAGTTATTTGCCTTGGCAGCAAACTACTAAGTTTCTCGATGTTTATAATGAATTTCAGAAGATCTCCTTTGCTGGTTTCTCCCAGCTAAAAAGCCAAAGGCAAGAAGGACCATCAGTTGTTCCTTCTGTTTCTCCTTCCTCACCCAGTGCAATCACTCTGCAAATCTAAGTAATACTTGGAAAAAAAGAGAACAGAAGGAAAGAAAAGGCATGGGATAAATGGAAGTGGATTTAATGTTGTATGAGAAGGCACCGTTCTCTACACAGCACATGTCCAAATCTGCATCCTTCTCTATGGAGGCAACTTGAATTAAGCCAGAAAGAAGCAAAAGCCTATCTAGCCAATAATGTGACAATATTCTCTGGATACCCTTTTCCTTAAATTTGAACAGCCACTTTCTTTTGACAGTGAAAGAAAAGTAGCTCTTATAATGTTAATTTTTCAAATAGCAAAGTTGTGTTGAATTTAATGTGTTCACTTAAGATCTGCTTTTTATTCCACAGTGTTAGATAATTGATTTTAAAAACTGCAGCACATGATAATTGCAATTTACTGATGGTGGGGTTTTTTTTGGGTTTTTTTGTTTTTTTTTTTTACTGTTTTATCATTTTGTATGCATTTTTAAAGACTCAAGAACTTACATGTGAAAGAAGGGAAATTATTTTAAAGCAAAGCTCGTTATTTGTGTTGACAAAAGATAGAAAAAGGGGGGGATTTTTCTTTTTTTTAATTTTGTTATTGTTCTTCTTAATTTTTTTGTACCAAAGGCAGGAATTTTTTTCTTATCTATGAATAGAAATTCTGTGTGATGTTATAGCTAATAAATAGAGTGTTGATTTTTCCCCCTTTCCACTTTTGAAATGTGCTTTTGGAACTGACTTTTATGTATTTTAAATATAGAAGCCTGTGTTAACATTTAGGGAAACATACACATACTGAAAATATATTCTCCCAAATGGGCCTATGTATTTCAGTTGCCAGAAATCTATTTCACACACGTTAGTCTAGCATCAGTCTAACTGTGATGCCTGTAAAAAGAATAAGATGAAATTGGAGAATTCAGCAATAACTGCCCAATAAAAAAGATTGATTTTATACCAGAAATAAAGTTAACCAGATTTTTAATTAAAGGCAAAAGATATATTGAGATGACCAAGAATACTTACACATCTTGAGATGCTTTTCCATTTTCTCTCCTCGCTCCCCCGCCCCAATCATATTATTTGCACACTGTAAAATAATTAGCTTTAGTAGCAAGCCTGGCAGGTCCTGAAACTGACATCTTCAATCTTCTTACCAATTCAATCTCTGAGGACAAAAATGTAGGATGTAAAATATATATACATATGGGAAGAGGGAAGGATTTTACATATTTGAAATGAGACTTTGTAAAGTAACAAAAGCTAAGTGTGATCTCTTTATATAAACTCGACCCAGAGCCCCCAACTTCTGACTTAATTCCTCCTTCTTTATTCTGCCCAACACTTAACATGGTGCCCTGCAAAACAGAAGCACCTGAAAATGTGTGTGTGTGTGAATAGATGAATATGTGAAATTTCCCATAGGAGTGTTATCCTTTCCCCAGAAAACTATCATAGAAACATTCTTTTTCTGAGAGGTGAGAGTGGAATAACTAGTATAACAAAGAAACATGATGAACAGGGACCCCTCGAGAATCTCATTTATTCCACTCAGAGGCAACAAATTAAAACAGGACATTTTAGTATTCTTCCTAACTTAAGATAATGGCACAGTTTGTAACTGAGAGAAACTCCCAATTAACAGATGATGTTGCTCCTCTTCCCAGCTACACCCAAAATGACTGATGATGACCTGAAAGGAACTTGCATGCTAACAATTATTAACTCCATGGGTGCCTCAAAAGCTTTCCACCAAGATTGTTACCTTGGTTAATAAAGTTTCCTTGCAAATAAGAGGTTTTAATCTCCCGTAAAGTAGTCATAGAATTACAGAAAAATTTTTTTATCATGAGGCGTAAACATTTTTTTCTTTCAAAATAAGCTTAACTTTCAAGGAAAAAAGGACATTTAAATAGAAGGGAGGAAATCTTTTCTAAACACAGTTTTTCAGTTTTCACAGTGCAATAACTGAAACTAAAGCTCCACTTGATTTAAAAGTAAGTAGAATCCTAAATCTGAGCCATGCCTATTGCAACGCGCAATCGGTTTATTCTCCAGAGAATGCTCGCGTAAGGAGATTGGGAGGTCTCTTACTTGTCAGTCAGGGTGAAAGACAAATCACCAAGGTGTCACTTAGAGAAACATATTCATGCTTCTCCAATGCCTTCTAAAAGTCCCCTGTCAGGAATACTACACGCATTCTAGCCTTGCTCATTTTATCTCCTTAAACATCACATATCATTAATCATCTCAGTCTGTCAAGACAAAGAGCTGAAAAACATTTATATTCCAAAATCTCTCAAATATCAAATAGGTCTCAAACACAAAATACACTCTGGCTACCAATTACTATTGGGTATTCAAGGTGACAAGCTCTGTTCCAGGCTTTTAACTTTGCCCTCCCACCATCAGGCTCAGAAGATGGCACATCACCGACAGAAAAACAGCCATCCTCATGCACGTGATGAACTTCACCCTGTGGAATGAACAGCCTCTTTCCTGTGACATGGAGAGAAATGTACCACCCACTGTTTCCATGACTCCTCCTGGGGAGATGCCCAACACTCCCCTGAATGCATGGCTGGCTCTAAGAGAAGCCCACGTTCTTCCTCCCCCTCAGCCAAAGCTGCCTCCCCTGATGGCCTGCCACACATGAGACACTCTTTGAAACAGCTTTTCCCATAACCAAACATCCAAGACATTGCACTACTAGTAAGGACAAAGTTAGGTGGACACACCAGTGAAAGGGTCTGGACAGCCAGCACAGAACAATGGGTGTCTGCTGAGGGAGGGAGCACAAAGGAAGGACACGGGGTTGACTAAAGATAAACTTATCCTACTCTATAACTTCTCCCTGAAACTGCAGCTCTGAGATCTGGAAGGATGATGAGAATAGCATCAGGAATCTTTGGATGTGCATGTGGTAAACATAGAAACTGCTGCCTTCTATGGGCCTACTTCAGGGCTCTTCCAACCATCACTCTAAAACAATTTCGAGTTGTGTCACTACACACCTTTCAGTACTCAACTCCCAAATCCAAACAGGTAATCTTCTTAGTTTATAACATAGCTTTTTCACTTCTAAATATATTTTTTCCCAAATAGCCATGTGTTTTCTCATCTTCCTATCTCTGCTGATTTTGTTCATTCTGCAATAAAAGCCCTCCAACCATAATAGCTTAGCTAAATAGTACCCATCATTTAAGATCCAACGACTGTCACATCTCCTCTGTGAAGAACCTCATTAAAAGGGAAGGATCATCATCAAACCTGCACAGAATTCTCGTGTCATCTAAATTCTGGATGCAGATTGGACCAGCAGAACATTGAATATGCCCCATCTCAGTTCCAACAATAACTCACAACAGGGCATTTAATACATGCTAGTACAGATAGCTAGCTCTGACCAATTCTGCAAGGAACGGCTTTCTAGAATCCTGATATCACACAGTTCTAAACAAAGTTACTTTAGCCTTGAACTAATCATAGCAAATAACTTTTGCCAAAATTAAAATGAGACCGCTTCCTTATAATTAGGAATATATATCTTCTCTATGGTTGCTCTTCTCTCTGGTTACATTGCTTTTGCTTCACTTTATATGCCAGTTCTGCTATTTTCTCTTTCATTAGCATACTACCAGATCTTTCAAATGAAAGAGATAAGGTAGATAATTTTCTATATTTTTCCTTAAAAATTCACTTCAGATTTGTATGTAGTTATTAAATGAAAATAATTAAATACTACTTCCATAATACAGTATTTTTTGGATAGCAAGATAATCACTTTTTAAATGTTTCTGATTTGGTTCAGCTCTAAGGAATTAGGTGTTTCCTATCTATAATCTATTGTATGACTAATGTGTATAGTGTTCACCTTCAAAAGCATCCAAAATGAGGAATTCAGTATGTTAGCTCATTATTTATATTCCCACTAGCCAGGCAATTAAATTGGCTTTTTGCTTTTCACAGTTTTTTCAAATCTTTGATTCCTACTACTACGCTTCTTAATGGTTGTGTTTTCATTGACAATATTAATCTGAAAAAGAAATAAAAAATGCTAAAGCTTTAAAGATAAAAATGACAATATAAAAACATAAACTATATTAAGAATAAGGAATTCATGATACTCAACCTTTTGTAAAGGAAAGAACAGCATATTCACGAATTTATGTACACCCATATAAAGTTTATAAAAGGTTTAAACACTATCTTCATAAAATAAACCCAGATTTTAAAAAGAGTTTTTGTTATACTCATATAAATCCCTCTCATCATTATGATGGATCATGTAAATGTTGCCATTTAAATACAGCAGATGAATTTCTTACATTTTAGATACTGAATAATATTAGCTCTAATGAGAAGGAAGAGGATTTACATTAATTGGGCACTGACTGGAGCTTATCAGTCACTTTAACATATTATCTCATTGCATAACCATCTGCAATGAATATTTTACTCTACATTTTACAGATTTAAAAATTGAGGATCAGAGTGACATCCCCAAGTGGTTGAACTAAAGTTTGTATTTAGTCTGACCCCAAAGGCGATGATCTTTTCACTACACCATGTGGCCTGCTTCAGTTGAGCCTTTCTTGTCAATAAGCCTGTGAGGACAGATATAATGTGATACCTAGGAGGAGACAAGGAGAAACTAAGAGGAGATAATCAACGTTTTCCCCAATTTTTAGTCCACAAAAACCCTGGGAGATTTCAACCCAATTATGAGGCCATAAATTAAAACTTACAAATTATCTAGTTTACCACGGAATTACAGCATCACAAAACGACTTATAATACTTCTTCATCTAACCATATATTACATGATGAACTCTAGAGTATTTTCCAGAACAAGATCCCACTCAAAGCAACTACTATTAAAACCATCTAAAAATAAAATAAGTCTCTGTTGATGTTGATATAGGGCCATCCTCCTTGTGAAGGTAAACCAAACATTAAAGTTTAGAGGCATCATTTCTTTACTGTGCATGCCTGTTCTTTTACGTAAAATCAGTAGAAAGGGAAGATATAGAGAATGAAAAGAAGGGTCATGATCCTAGAATAAACAACACATTCATCAGCACAATCAGACACCTGCTAGAATGTGGCTTTTCCTGATTCAATATCTGTCTCCAGTCTCTGGAGGAGTCACCAAGAACTAGGCCCTATATAACACACTGGAGATCTGGAGTGGACTCAGATAGTCCTGGCCTTCCAAGATCCCACAGTCCAACAAGAGAGATAGATCAATTACACTAATCACTGCAACTGTAGATAAAGCAACATACATATCATAGAGATATATAAGTGTTCAAAGGTAACAATGACCTCATGGTCACCATTTGGGATAGGTCAGGTGGTGAGTATATCAACAGGTGGAGGTGGGGCCCCAGCAAAGGAAGAAAAGGGCTGGTGTCTTCCAGATCTGGCATCTGGCTTCCTGGACTGCAAGTTGCAATAGGTCTCCAAGGCAGTTGATTAGTTTCACACTGGGCGGGGCCTAGCACATGGCAGTAAGGATTATGTATCAAACTGATGACCTTTGAAAGAGCTGTTTCTATAGGAAGGAAAGGTCTAAAATTAAACCACAAAGTGTGATTTGCATTTATGAATCCAATGACCAAGGCTCCCACTCTCTCCCTTTCTCTTGTCAGCTGCTGCCAACATCTGAAGTTTCATTCAACACCTTGAAAGTCATTTCCTTACTCCTCATCCCCCTTGGAAGATTTAATTAGAGATATATTCAAAGTAGAATAAACAGAACAATAAAGAGAGAAATTAAACTAGTGTCAGGAAGTGTCAGTAGGAGAAGATTGACCAAGGAAAGAAATCAATGGATCTTGAGGATGGGAAGGAAAAGTCTCTACACCCAGCCATTCCTGCCCACCGCCACCCTTCATACTTCCCTGCAGAAAGTGAGAACCAACCAGTGAAAAAAAAGGAGGCTCTAGGTTTCTTAGGAAGTCACAGGCAGTGAGCACAATAGTTAAATGCATCAATTTGAAATCAGACAGATGAATATCCACTTACTGGTTGTGTGAACCTCAGCAAGTTACAACTACTCTGATCCTTGCTTTTTTGCCTTTAAAAATAGGGATACTAGCAGTACCACCCTTACAGGGTTGTTGGAAAGAAGAAAAGAGATGATGAAAGAAAAAGAGCCTGGCCCAGTTAGCCCTGTGGTGGATTTCTGTTACTAGCTAGAACTCTAGATGAAAACAGAGGTCAGCTACCCAATCCTCTGCTGCATTCAGATAATGAAAGACACAAACCTTCCCAACCTCAGTGTGTGCATGCATGCATGTGTGTGTATGTAAGTAGAAAAATTCCATTCTCAAACTGATTATTGTTTTCTTATGAGAAAAAACACTCCCCAGAGCCATGAGCACCTTAATGTCATTCTGGGGAAGAGTTCAAAATAAAACCACCACTTAGTTTAAAAAAAAAAAAAAAAGGAGAATACTAAAAATTAAGAATTTACTCTTGTGGAAATGTGGCATCCAAAGCACAGGACTAGAAAAAACTAAAGCTAAGTTGACAGAAGTAGGATTCTCAGGATGTGAAAAGTGAATATGCACTCTTTTCTGCGAAAGAGACACTATGCTCAGTACCCTAGTTTAACTGTTAAGGACCTCTATGTTTACAACCAATATGTGCTTTCACCACACACACACACACACAGGCCCATACCCAGCTCACACCTGTTCATTGTATTACTTTCACTGTATTACTTTGTGTTTCAATGTGTTACTTTGTATTTCAATGTAACACTTTGTAGTTCAATGTATCACTTTTTCCCATTACTTTCAATGACAAAAACTGCAATTACTTTTTCACCAACCTAATATTATTTGGAACACTAGATGTCATGGTTCTCCAGAATGTACCACGTGAGGCCAGAGAGCACTAACAAGACCAAATGTGCAGGACGAGTGCAGAGAGACCAGCAGCCACAGGAGCAGCGGTATGATGGTGTCAAGGCTGCATAGGAGGATCAGGGCTGGGCAATTCACCTTGGGAAGTGGGGGCAACAACTCTGTTTAGAGCAAGCTAGGACTATGGGTCTAGAACCCACTCCTATAGATGGAGGCCTAAGGGGCTTTGTATAAGGCCACATTTAACTCATAGATTCCTTCCCAAACACCTCTGGCCATGACTTGAGGAGCTCAGTACCTAGAGTATGAATCTCACTGTGCCTTGGCTTTTTTTTAAAAAAGTACCCAGGGCTAAAGCACTTTAGAAAATTTAAATAACCCAAGAATGACTACCCATGACAATTCAAAAATTCTACTTCAGGCTACTCTTCAGAAATAGTTTTACTCAAAGAACTAAAATGCAAATTGTCATTAACAAGTATTTCTCCAAAGAGGCTAGTGTTTGACTGAATGTTGTATTTTTCAAGAAATTTTATCTGTGTGTAGACAGAGCTTTGGTCTTGTTTACATAAGGCATTCAAACACTTTGACAAATTAACTGTCATCTGCCAAGCCAAAGTCCAAGAACTTCCTCGGGGAAGAAGTTGGGCACCATTAGCAGCTTAACAAAACACAGCTGCAATACAGAAAGCACCTTAATTCTAATCCCCCTAGGCTTTCAACAGAGGAAAAAAAACAATGCAACTAAAAACATCCCAAGGGTCCCTAATATTGAGGTCACAATATTAAAGGGAAGTTTCTAACAGGTCCTGGAAACACCCGCCATAGCAGAAGAATACTGACAGCCCACATCCCCACTCAATACACAGCACCTTTGCGCTTCTCCAGAACCTTAGTCTGTGGTTTGAATTCATGATTTACTTAGTTAACATTCCTAACATACCCTTTCCCAGACAAGGTAAATATATCAGTGTAGTCCATCCGTGAGAAGAAACTATTGATTTTTATTACATTTTTATTATGGAAAAGCAGACTTGGTGAATTGTACACTTAGATTTAATTACTTTGGTCAGAAGTCCAGTGACTTCAAGGACAAAGCTGGAAGCAAATCTATAGCAAATAAATGGAAAATCTCCGGCAGCTCTGACTTACTCTAGTAGGGTACGGCCTCAACTCAGCTGGAGTCAGATTTTACCGTCAGTGCTGTTTTTATGAGTCTGTTTGAGGAATGAAGAATCAATTATTAAAAGATCTTAAACTTGGAATGAAAAATCACAACTTAACATAATGAGTTTGGTTTTTATATACTGAACCCCGTTAAAGCTAAAAGAGTCCTTTGAAATCATCTCATCCATTTCTTTCATTTTACAGATGAGGAAAGTGGGATCCGAGGAGCATTGATGACTTGCCCAAGGTCACTTCTTTCCTTAGAGATGCTCTTTCCAGTACACAACAGGGACTTCAGATTGAAATTTGCTGAGTAAAATGCCATCCCCTTTACTGTTGGTACTAAATGACCACAGGCTCTGACATATTGGCTTCACCTTTTCCTACTAAAGAGATACTATGCTCATACCCTGGTTTACCTGTTAAGGACTTCTGCATTACAACCAAGTAGTGCTCACAATCTTGGCAAAGGAGTGGGTTAAAATTTGAATGGCATTGTTCCCATAGAAACAAGTTAGAAGTGGTGGGTTGGTGCCAAGACAACTCATAGAAATATATTTAAATTATGATAAAACTGCAATACCATTTACTATATTATAGAAAATATAGTAAAAAGTAGTGTTTTTACAATTCTTATGATTAACAATTCAGAGAAAACAGAAAAGCAATCGATTCCAAAGTAAAGTTTCAGATTTCTGTTATCTTGAATGTTGATAGTTAAAGAAAAGCTGTTTTAATAAGTGTTCATTTAACAAGAATATCCTGGTTTCCGCCAGATTGACAGCCTGCCACCAAGAAGCTATAGAAGTCTGGAGGGGTGGGAGGATGACAAGAAAACAGAATGAGAAGCCTAGAGATATGCCCTAAATACTAAAGAAGTCGAGGTGACTTCTAATCCTGTAAAATGAGGAAAAGAATATCACCCCAGACAGGAGACAGAAACATGTTGAAGTTATTCTGATGAGAATTGGAGTACTCTCGGGGACTAATTATTTCTCATTTCACTTGAGAATGCAGAGCTTCCCTTTTTGCTTCATACAGATACTTCAGCAGCATTGCTCATGCTCCTCAGTCATGACAAAGGTTGTACTTAGCTATGAATGAAAGGGGAAAAAAGGAGCAAAAGAAGAAAAGGTAACTGAGGAAGAACTGAAAAGAAGACAGGACCACCCAGCTCAGATAGCATGCATTTGCCCTCCCTGCAGGAAACCAGGTTCTTCATTCATTTATAGTTTAATCTTCCAGAGCACAGTGTGCACCATATATTAGTATTCAGCCAATGTTTACTTGTTTAAAAGTCACAAGATTCCACAGTGAGATACTACTCCACACCCACAAGGATGGCTGTAATCAAAAAGTCAGATAATAACAAATGTGAGTATAAGGGCTATGGAATAAGTGGGATTCTCATACACTGCTGGTGGGAATGTGAAGTGGTGTAGGCTCTTTGGAAAACAGTTTGTCACTTCCCCAAAATGTTACACATAGAGTTACCAAATGACCCAGCAATTCCACTCCTATGTATATACCCACAAGAAATACAAATAAAAATGTGTACCTCAGTGCTCTTAGTAGCATTATTTAAAAGAGCCAAAAAGTGGGAACAACCCAAATGTCCATCAATTGATGAATGGATAAATGAAATGTGGCTTATCTATACAACATAATATGATTAGACCATTAAAAAGAATGAAGTACTGATAATGCTACCACTTAGATGAACGTGAAAATGTTAAGTCAAAGAAGCAAGTTACAGAAGATCACACATGGTATGATTTCATATATATGAAATATCCAGAATAGGAAAATCTTTAGCGATAGAAAGTAGATTAGTGTTTGCCTAGGGTCTGGGGTTTGGGGGAAATGGAAAATGACTGCTAACGAGTACAGGGTTTCTTTGGGGGATAATGAAATGTTCTAAACTTAATCATGGTGGTGGTTATATGACTCTGTGACTATACTATAAACCATTGAACACTACACTTTAAATGGTGAACTATATGGTATGTAAATTATATTTTAATGAACTTTTAAAAATGTCACAAAGTTACTATACCTATGAAATTCCTTTATCTATTTATTCAACAAATATTTTAAGTCCCTCCTCTATGCCAAGTATGTTAGAGGCCTGTACAAAATGATAAACACAACAAAATTCCTGCCTGCTCTCAAGGCATTTATACTTTAGGGAGATGGGGAACAGACAACAAGTAAAATCTCAAGGAACTACATAAACACAATGAATTTAACACAGGCCCTTCGGTATGCCACCCTCTCCCAAATTCCAGTAAAGTGACTGCCAAGGATTTAAAAGGTCTACAAAGAAGGGACAAAGAGAACAAAACAGAAAATAACCCCAGACAAGCCATGACAACAAAAATTTTAACTATGGAAAACTGATAGAGAGAAATAGTATCTGATTTAGAAGAGCTGAGAAATATGAAACCCAATTGCTTACGGTGTGAAAAGTAATAAGAAGCAAGTTTCAAAGCCCCAGAAAGCCTTGGAATGGAAGCACAGGGCATCTCTTAAGGTTGAGCTTCAGGGGGTACTGAAAACAGGAGCTGGGTTGAAAGTTGAAGGAGCCGTGAGACAGCCATCTCTAGATTTCATTCCCCAGGCTTCCACTTCTTCTCCTCTGGCCAGAAAACAGGGGTTTGCGCTTTGCAGAGGCTGAAGCAGCGAGAGTCTGGACCCAGGGATGAAATCTGGAGCAGGGCAGAGGCACTATATTGAAAATGGGTGTTGAGTAAAAGTAGGCGTATGGAACAGTGAGGTCCCAGTTCCCTTCCCCTGATGAGCCCCCAGAACCTTGGCAGTTGGCTTCAAACATCCCAGGCAAAGTCTGGATGATTCCTTTCTGGGGAAAATGAGCCCACCAATAGAAAAGAACTACACATACTGTCATTACTGAGTGTCCCAATAAAACCCTAGGTAATCCATCAGTTAGCAAACTCTGCGCATACAAGCATAACTGCCAATTTGATTTTTAGTGCCTCACCCCTAAAGTAATGATTCAGAAATCTTAGGCATAAATAGATAGCCAAAGATCATAAAATATTTAAGTTAATTGTCTATCACAGAAGACAGAAATCAAACAAGAAACAGGGAAAAAACTGGAAGAAGTTTAAACAATTCAGGGGACAGAAAAAAACCTTTAAAAAAAATTCATAATGAATAGCTTCAAAGAAATAAGAGAAGATATCACATCCATTAATAGAACAAATCACTACAGAAAAACATTCAGGGAATAAGAAAGTGTTCTTTAGAAATTACATATATTAAAGCTAAAATGTTAAAATATCAAAGATTTGAAGACAACGTTAGGAAACTCTCCCTGAAAGAAAAACAAAAATAGCTTTTTCTTTCTATTTGGAAAGAGATGGAAAATAGCTGATAAAAGATAAAGAAATTAGTGAATCAATCCAGGACTAACAGCAGTTGTAGACAGAGCTAGCAGAGAAAATGGCAGAAAGGAAAGTATTTGAGAAATAAGTTACATAAAAGATATTCTAAGAATTGAACAACATAAATTACCAAATTGAAAAGGCCCAGCAAATGTGTTGTGAGATTAGTAGAAAAGACCTCCATTAATGCACATACAATGAAGTTTCAGAACATAAGGGAAGAAGAGGAGCTATTTATAAAAGGTCAGGAATCCAGATGACAGAATTTCAACAGCCATGCTGGAACCCAGTAACTTCAAAGTTCTGAGGGGCAGTACATCCAATCTAGAATTTTATAACTAACTGAAATATCAAGGATGAAGGTAGATTACAGACATGTAACATCACAAGATACAACAGTGCCTTTCATACACTGCTCCTAAGATATTAAAAGATGTGCTTTGCTGAAATGAAGACATAAACAATAAAGATGGCAATGGAATTTAGAAAACAAATTTCCAACATAGGAAAGAGGAAAAGGAAATGTCCAGAATGATAGGAAAGGCAGTCCCAGAACCACAACTGCCCAACGACACAAATTGGGCAGGAAAAGAGAAGACTCCGTCATCGAGAGTTCCAAGATGGGGAGAGAAAAAAAAAATGAGTTAAGAGACTGCCTGAAGTATTTGCCTATTCTGAGAGGACATTTGTAGGTTTTGCTTTGCTTTGTTTTGTTTTTTCCTCCAGACATTTAGAGGCTAAATTAGGGGATAAATCAAAAGAAAAAAAAAGCAAAGCACATGGTTCTGTAAGAAAGCAAATCTGGTCTTTACATTTTGAAGATCAGTTATGAAACAATATTTACAAAATCATCATGTAAGATTATTTAGAATTTTGAAAGAAAATACAAGAAATCTAAGTATATGCCTCTAAGGAAAAGGTATGAGGAAGAATGGAGGAGAGGATGAGAGGATTACCATTTTTTAACCTAGATCTTGTATTACTATTTAACTTTTTAAACTATGTGTACATATTTATTAAAAACAAAAATCAAGTTTAAAAATCAAGTAAATGAAAAACAAGACAAAAGTTTCAAATTGGGGTGTTGAAAAGGAAATAAATAAGATGGTTTGAAGGTAAGTAAGTGGGAATGAATAATCCTATGTTAAATAGGATGGTCAGGGAAGAACCCTTGAAGGGGTAATGTTTGAACTGAGATAAGAAAGATGAAAGGATGCAACCATGACACAAGCCTGGGGAAAGAGTTACAGGAAGCTGCAATAGTGAGTGCAAAGGTGCTGAAACTGGAATGTATCCAGAGTGTTTGAGAACAGAAAGGAGCCTAGCACAGCTGGAGCTTAGAGAGGAGGGCCAAGTGGTAAGAAATGAAGAGGAAGAGGTAGGCGGAATTTATAGTATAGAGGAGAGCTCAGTAGCCAAGCAAAGCGGTTTCTCTTCTATTAAAAATGTGATAGGAAGTCACTAAAAGTTTTCAAGCAAGTGGAGTGAATTGAGTTAACATTGAGACAATTGCTCCGGCTGCTCTGCAGAGAATGGAAAATGGAGCAAGAGAGTTGAAGTTGGTAAAATAATTCGATGCTATTACCATAATTCTAATAGGTGAAGATGCCACTTGGACAGTGAAGACAAAAAATGGGGTTGGATTTGAGATATGTCTTGAAAGTAGAACCAGTGGGACTTGCTAATGATTGACTGTAAGGCATGAGGAGAGAGAAAAATCAAAAATGACCATTAGATATTTCAGCGGAGCACTTATGTGGAAGATGTACCATTTACTCAGATGAAGATGCAGTGGGGTGGAGGACAAAAGGTTTAGGGATGGGGGCCAGGCATTAGGAAACAAGTATTCCATTTTGGATGGGTTAAGTCCAATACTCCTGTAAGATATCCAAGTGTCCAAGATGAGTACCAAGTAAAATTGTTTATATAAGTTTGGAATGGAGATACAGATCTGGGAGTCATAAGCACATAGATGGCGTTGAAAGCCATGGAACTAGGAGAAGAGGGCCAAGATCCAAGCCCGGAAGCATTAAGAGGTGAACCACAGGCCTCACAGTAAGCAATTATTTACGGAATGGAATTGGCTGAGACATATTAGACCCAACACTTCAACAGAATACATTCATAGCTGTTCAAAGCTACTCAAGGAATTTGAGGACAGAAGAGCCTGAGATGAGATATAAAGGGGAGTCAGCAAGGAAATGGCCATTTGCTTAAGAATGTGGAAGACATTTAAACATTAGATTTTCACAGAGAATTCCTGTGAAAAAGAATGAAAATGGAACATTATTCTATAATTGATATTTTATTATACAGAAAGGAAAACTGTGATGCTATGTGGTCTTTGGAAATTATTTAATTTTTTTTTTTTTTTTTTTTTTGAGATGGAGTCTTGCTCTGTCACCCAGGCTGAAGTGCAGTGGCGCAACCTCGGCTCACTGCAAGCTCCGCCTCCCAGGTTCAAGCCATTTTCCTGCCTCAGCCTCCTGAGTAGCTGGGACTACAGGCGCCCGCCACCTCGCCTGGCTAATTTTTTTTTTCTTTTTTTTTTTTTTTTTTTTTTTTTTTTTTTTTTTTGAGATGGAGTCTTGCTCAGTCACCCAGGCTGGAGTGCGGTGGCGCGATCTCGGCTCACTGCAAGCTCCGCCCACCGGGTTCCCGCCATTCTCCTGCCTCAGCCTCCGGAGTAGCTGGGACTACAGGCGCCTACCGCTATGCCCGATTGGTTTTTTTGTATTTTTAGTAGAGATGGGGTTTCACCTTGTTAGCCAGGATGGTCTATTTAATCTTTTTAATCCTTGATTTCCTCATCTATAAAATGGGAATAACAACAATATTTACCACAGTTCATGAGGAATAGAAGTACATGTAACAGGCTTAACCCAGTGGCTGGCCCACAGTCAGCACTCAATAAATATTGCCTATCACAATAATCATTATCACCAGCATCATTTCTCATGGACAATGCAAAATGCATCTGAAAATATTTATTCTTAATTTACTGGACCAATATATAAATTGTATGAAAATTGATTATTTGATCATTCCAGGCATGTATAGCCCACTTTTTAAAAATTTATTTAATCTGTTAATTTCTGAACAAGATGTATTAAAGTGTTCTAATATGAATCTTATATTTCTAATAGCTTTTGCAAATATTGTTTTAAAGTCTTCTTTTGGACTTTAATTTTGTTTGTGAAATATGTCATTCTACAGAAGTTTTAAATCATTCTTTCATGCTTGTACTTTTAATGCCATGCTAAGAAAGGCCTTCTTCATTCAATATAAAAGTATTCTGTTTCCTTCTAGCATCTTTCCATATTTGTATGTATATCTGTGACACAGTAAGCAAGCCAAAGATTTGAACAGACAGCAAAGACAAAAAGTTGGAGCAATTATAGGAATTGCCCCATCTGGGGTGGGTGCAGTGTGGCTCAAACTTGTAATCCCAACTTGGAGGCCGAGGCAGGAGGATCACTTGAGACCAAGAGTTCAAAACTAGCCTGGGCAACATAGCAAGATCATCTCTACAAAAAATAATAATAATAATTCAAGTGGTTGTGGGCACCTGTAGTCCTAGCTACTCAGGAGGCTGAGGCAGGAAGATCACTTGAGCTTAGGAGTTTGAGGCTTCAGTGAGCCATGATCGCACTACTGCTCTCCAACCTGGGCAACAGAGTGAGACCCTACCTTAAACAAACAAAAGAGAATTTACTTCATCTTTTCCCTGTCTTTCTAGGATTCCTCAGCTTTGCTGTCTGATGTCCAGTCTTGAAAACTGACTCACTTATGTTTCTAACACATTTAATATAAATGAGAATGTGCTAAATATATTGTATAATTTCCTTTTTATATACAATATACATGCATGAATACATACATACTAATAAATGTGCACATATATTTCTAAGTGCCTTGAAAATAAACAGAAATGATACGTACCAAATTATTAACAATGCTTGCTCTCATGAGTGAAGGAATAAAAGTGAAGCAGGGATCACTTTTTATTTTACTTCATATATCCCTTCAATGCATTAATTTTCTATAGTGTTCATATATTACCTTTTTAAATTATTGTAAAAATAATAAAAGTGTCGATAAGAATGTCTTGAATCATTCTCTCTGACTACCCCTCTTCAACTCAGTAAGCTGTGTTGAAGCAGAGGTGTTTGTCTGTGACTGACTGGCTCACATATCAGTTCAGATGACATTGTTTCCTTCACATTGTGATTTCTTATTAAGGCCTCCTAGACTTTATCTGTCTCCCATGTTTTGAAAAGCTCATCATTTAATTCAAATAATATGAGAATGAGGACAATTTAAATCAACAAATATATGCTTTTAAATTCAGTTTGAGAAAAATAACTCTATCAACCATAATTTGAAATATAGCTATGGATATTACCATCTCCATTGAAACTTTCTTGCTCGTAGAAGAGCTGTTTTGTCTCCAGAGAAAATTGAGAGACTGTCAAGCAGTTCCACTACATGGTACAACCCATCTCTACCATCTCTAAAAGTCTGATTTCTTGTTTTGAATACTGTATTTAAATTAGATGACAGGTTTTGCATTGTAAATTGAGGGAAAAAATTCTTGTGCAACCAAATGTCAATCTTATTTCCAGAGTTAGAGCCTAAAATGTAAATTCTACTATGTATTTTGAATGCCCTTTGAATAAAAAAAGTTTAGCAAAAGCATTTGGTCTAGATGTAAAGAAATACTTCTTAATGTGTCTCCAGGTAGGATGTTAATCCCTCAAGTGTTTTGAACCTAGGGCAGGTCACTACATAAAATATGTCGAGTTTGTCCTTTTATAGTCAGAGAGGTGACATGGATGCTCTCTGGAGGGCCCCTTAAACTTTAGGTTCTATTTAAATCTATCATGTATTTTGTACTCCCCCCCACACACACACACACACTTACACACATACACATATTTACCCCTGTCTTACTCAGGGTTCTCCAGAGAAACAGAACCAGTGGGATATATAAAGATATATGTGAGAAGATTTATTATAGGAATTGACTCACATGGTGATGAAGGACAAGAGGTCCCAAGATATGCCACCTGCAAGCTGAAGAACCATGAAGCCAGTAGTGTAATTCGGTCCTATGTCTGCAGGCTGAGAATCAGGGGGAACGATGTGCAAGTTCTGATCTCAGTCCACAGGCTCAAGAACCCAGAACACTGCTGTCCAAGGGCAGAAGAAGACGGATATCCCAGCTCCAGCAGAGTGAGAAGTTGCTCTTTCTCTGCCTTTTTGCTCTATGTGGGCCCTAAAGAGATTGGATGATGCCCACCCACACTGGGGAGGGCAGCCTGAGTTACTCAGTCCACCAACTCAAATGCTAATCTCTTCCAGAAACATTTTTACAAATACACCCAGAAATAATGTTTTATTGGCTATGTGGACATCCCTTAGCCCTATCAAGTTTACACATAAGATTAACCATCACAATTCCTGACTTTTAACCTCAAACTACTGTAAGAAGTCCTAGCCAGAACAATCAATCAAGAGAAAGAAATAAAAGGCATCCAAATAGGAAAAGAGGAACTCAAACAATCTCTTTTCATAGACAATATGGTGCTATTCCTAGAAAACCCCATAGTCTCTGCCCAAAGGCTCCTAGATCTGACAAAGAACTTCAGAATTTCAAGATACAAAAATCAATGTAAAAATTAGTAGCATTTCTATACACCAACAACATCCAAGCTGAGAGCCAAATCAAGAATATAGTCCTATTCACAATAGCCACAGAAAGAATAAAATACCTAGGAATATGGCTAACTAGGGAGGTGAAAGATTTCTACAATGAGAATTAGGAAACACTGCAGAAAGAAATCAGAGACAACACATGTAAATGGAAAATCATTCCATGCTCATGGATAGGAAGACTCAATATTGTTAAAAAGGCCATACTGCCCAAAACAATTTACAGATTCAGTGCTATTTCTATCAAACTACCAATGACCTTTTTCACAGAATTAGAAAAAAAACTATTCTAAAATTCATTTGGAACCAAAAAAGAGCCTGAATAGCCAAAGCAATTCTAAGCAAAAAGAACAAAGCTGGAGGCAAGACACTACCTAACTTCAAACTATACTACAAGACTACAGTAACTAAAACACAAACTATACTACAAGGCTACAGTAACTAAAACAGCATAGCACTGATAGAAAAACAGACACACAGACCAATGGAACACTTTAGAGAACCCAGAAATAAAGCCACACACCTAAAACCATCTGATTTTTGACAAATCCAACACAAACAAGCAACAGGGAAAATATTCTCTATTCAATAAATGGTGCTGGAATAACTAGCTAGCCATATGCAGCTGGTCAAAACGGGATCCCTATCTTTCAGAGGGTCAAAACTGGACCCCTATCATTCACCATTTATAAAAATCAGCTCAAGATGGATTAAAGACTTAAACATAAAACCTAAAACAATGAAGACCATAGAAGAAAATCTAGGAAATACCATTCTAGTCGTCAGCCCATGCAGAGATTCTATGAGGAAGACTCCAAAAGCAACTGCAACAAAAACCAAAAATTGACAAGTGGTACCTAATTAAAATAAAGAGCTTCTGTACAGCAAAAGAAACTATTGACATAGTAAACAGACAACCTACAGAATGGGAGAAAATACTTGCCAAGTATGCATCTGACAAAGGTCTAATATCCAGAATCTATAAGAAACTCAAATCAAGCAAAAAACAACCCCACTAAAAAAAAATGGGCAAAGGACATGAACTGACACTTCTCAAAAGACGACACACACGACCAACAAGCATATGAAAAACTGCTCAATATCACTAATCATTAAGAAAATGTCAATCAAAACCACAATGAGATACTATCTCATACCAGTCATAATGGCTATAATTAAAAAGTCAAAAAATTACTGATGCTGGCCACCTTGCAGAGAAAAGGGAATACTTATACACTGCTGGTGGGAATGTAAATTAGTTCAGCCACTGTGGAAAGTAGTCCAGAGATTTCTCAAATAACTCAAAACAGAATTACCATTTCACCCAGCAATTCCATTACTGGGGATATACCCAAAGGCATATAAATCACTCTACCATAAAGACACCTGCACGTATATGTTCATCATAGCACTATTCACAATAGCAAAGACATGGAGGCAACCTAGATGGCCATCAATGGTGGACTGGATAAAGAAAATGTAGTACATATACACCATGGAATACTATGCAGCTATAAGAAAAAATGAGATCGTGACCTTTGCAGCAACATGGATGGAGATAGAGGCCATAATCCTTAGCAAACCAACACAGGGACAAAAAACCAAACACCACATGTTTTCACTTACAAGTGGGAGCTAAATATTGAGTACACATGGACACAAAGAAGACACTAGGGCCTATTTGAGGGTGGAGGGTAGGAGGAGGGTGAGGACTGAAAAACTCCCTATGAGGTATTATGCTGATTACCTGCGTGACAAAAGTATCTGTACATCAAACCCCCACAACATGCAATTTACCCATGCAACAAACCTGTACATGTACCCTTTGAACCCAAAATAAAAGTTGGAAACAACAAAAAACTACTATAGATTTTGAGTAGATCCTAAACTTTCAAAAATGCCAGAGTTATAGCCATCAGGATTGTAGGAGAAAATATAATTTAATACTGAAACTCAACTGACTAACTTTTGTGAAAGCACCTAGAACAGTGTTCAGAACCTGAGAGAAGCCAGGGATGACATTCAAAATATTTTACCATCAATATGGCATAGTCACCTACCAATCAGAACACACACCAGCTATAAAACTTTGGGATTATACCACAGCATACTGGCTAAATTGTTATTAATAAAAGTTCAATAAATGTTTGGAATTTTTATGTGTGCCTTTATTCACAGTTTGTCAAAATAAATATTTATAAGACATTATAATAATAAATATGCTTTTTAATTGAGTTACACGTTGGTGCAAAAGTAATTGCAGTTTGGGCCATTAAAAGTAATACAATAAATATTTAAATGTACTTATATTTTATCCACTAATCTCATTGATAATGGAAGACTGCAGAAAGCTATCTCCCCAAGAACTTCAAAATAAGAGAAATAAGATCTGCCTCTAAATAAGATCTGCCTCTGAGAGTTAAACTACAAAATCAACTTTTGCTGGGAGAAATTATCTGTCATAGTAGCTGGAGAACTTCCTCAAATTAAGTAATTGGAGGGTAACTCAAAGCAAAGTTTATGATTATGTTAAAGCTGTGGAATATCTAAAGTCCAGAAAAAGAGAGAAATAGAGAAAAACTCCATAGAAAACATTCAGAACTGCCCCCATAGGAAAAAAAAAAAAAAAAAAGAGCAGATGCTGACCTGAAGTACCTTGGCCCACATCACAGCTGCCTCTAGAGGTGGGGATCCCCTGGAACAATATCACTAAGGGATGTTACCCTGAGATTAACTACATTTCTTTCATTTTGACCTGCTTACTGATTTGGTACCCAAAAATGGGGGGGCGGGGGTGTGGAGGGGAATGATCTGCTCATATGGACCTAATCATACTCTCTGGCTCCTGTGAAGCTCCTTCTCACTGTAGATTAGTAAATCGACATTCTGGTGCCCCAATCAGCCCCAGGTACATTCTAATTAATAAATGCCAGCCACTCAGGGCCTGATGACCTTCCGGTACTGATTAGAGAGAGAGGTGGTAGAGCCTAGTGCTGAAGACTACAAGATTTTAAATCATATAGAGCTAGATTCAAATGCCAGTTCTGCCTTTCACTATGCCTATGATTCTGGGCAAGTTTTAACTTTACTATGTCTTGTTTTACACATTGAGAAAATGTATATACTAGTTCTTCCCATATAGAGTGATTAATGGATTAAAAGTGTGAAAGCTCATGAAGTGCTGTCATCATTAAGGGAGTCTTTGGGTTTTCAGAGCAGGAGACACATCCCTATGACCAGACCCCAATATACACTCACTTTTCCCTGTCATCTGCAAATGCCTAAAAATGCGCTGAATTATGTTTACATGGTATCTCTTTTGACGGACTCTGAGCTCATATTCATCTTTTCCTCCTTAGTGTCTCTCTCACGATAGGTTTGCTTAGTTCTCCTAAGTTGTTTTAAATCCTGAGAAGACAAGTATAGTGCATGCACAATGAAGCTACAGCACATCTGTAGAGCGTTTTCTACACTTTTAATATAACAATTGTTACTGTAGCACAGTGATAATTTAGAAAAGGAAGGACATACACAATGACTGATAGCCATATTACTAGCATTTGCTTATTTTGATTCTCATAGAAATCTGTGCTGTCACTTTATTATTGACCCTTTATTTCTAGATCCTTTTTTAAAAGTCACAAAATCTAAGTAGCTTACAAATATCAGTCAGTTATGAAACAAATGTTCTCAGGTGCTTCCCATGTGCTTTTGACATCACAGTACTACCCACAATATGCATACCTGCACACGGGCTTGCACATGCACACACACACACACACACACACACACACACACACACACCCAAACTGGCTGGT
Source organism: Colobus angolensis palliatus (assembly GCF_000951035.1). Lineage (NCBI taxonomy): Eukaryota > Metazoa > Chordata > Mammalia > Primates > Cercopithecidae > Colobus > Colobus angolensis. The sequence continues at coordinate 5,379,813 of NW_012120376.1, forward strand.
AAGAATCTAAAGTTACCAAAACAAACATATGTCAGCAGAGATCAGTTGGCAAGAAAGAAAGATAAGCAGATTCTTAACAAAGCAAGACAACAGAAACTGGGTTGATATCTTGTAAATATTAAGAGCCTATGTTAGGTCAAGGGAGCTGTTGGAGAAACACTTCTTTATTTCTGGCTATTCTGTCTATGGGAAGGGAGCTGAATAGTGTAACTCTTGGTTGCACTCTCTGTGCTTCTGTATTCACTTCATCTCTGGAGAGCTGAAGGGATGGATCTGATTGCTACATTGGGGGAAATCAAGGCATGCTCTGCTCTGCTTCCTCATGGGAATCAAGCAGCTTGAAGGATGCGGTGTTCTCTACCACTTTCCCTCAAATACTGAGTCTTCCAGGCCATGACTGCAAGGGCTAGTCTATCCAATTTGTGCATTCAGTCTTCAGGTCTCTTTGGCTCTCACAATAAGCCATATTTTCTAACCTTGCCCTTATTAGTAATTAAGGTGATAATCTGGCCTCCACTTGCCATTCCTCTGTCTTATCTGGAACTCAGGCAGGAAAAAGGAATATTATTTATTGAACTTAAACACTTCTAAGTGGAAATTCTGATATTAGCAATATCACCTTGGACAAGTTGGTTATCCATCTGGTAACATGGGACAAATTACTTAATCTCTCTGGGCCTCAGTGTCAACATCTATAAAGAATACAAAACACCACTCAGGTTAGGTCTAAGCATGAAACAAAGATTTTAAATAGATTTATATATTTGCTATGGTGTGGCTCTGTCTCCACCCAAATCTCACCTTGAATCGTAGTTCCCACAATCCCCATGGGAGGGACCCGGTGGGAGGTAATTTAATCATGGGGATGGTTACCTCATGCTGTTCTTGTGATAGTGAGCAAGTTATCATGAGATCTAATGGTTTTATAAGGGGTTTCCCCATTTTGCTCGGCACTTCCCCTTCCTGCCACCATGAGAAGGACGTGTTTGCTTCACCTTCCGCCATGATTGTAAGTTTCCTGAGGCCTCCCCAACCACACTGAACTGTGAGTCAATTAAACTTCTTTCCTTTATAAATTACCCAGTCTTGGGCAGTTCTTTATAGTAGTGTGTTAACAGACTAATACAATATTGTATATTATACATTATATATTTTATATACTATATTTTATATATATATATGTATATATACATACACACACATCTCTCAAAGGCTCTGAAACTCTCAACCTGAATCAAGCATCAGAATCACCCGGAAGGCTTGCTAAAAAGATTTCTGGGCCCCACTCCTCCCTGCCAACCTCCAGTTTCCACTTTGGCAGGTAGGGCCTAGAATTTATTAATGCTGTTAAATTAGGAACCACACTTTGAGAACCACAGAGATTATGTACACACACCCACCCACACACACACATAGAGAGATCTTAGTATAGCACCTGTCTCATGGGATATACTCAATAAAATATTTAATAAGATATTCCATAAAACAGCTACTGCTGGTTTTCTTTTGTTGTTATAACAAATAACAGCAGTGGTTCTCAACCAATGGAGATTTTGCACACACATAGATATACACACACCCAAAAGGACATTTGGCATATATTTCTTATTGTCCCAACTGGAGTGTGGGCAAACTGCTCCTAGCATCTATTGGCCTACTGAGTAGAGGCCCGAGATGCTGCTAAACATCCTAGAATGCACAAGACAGTCCCCCACAATAAAGAGCGGTCTGGCCTAAAATGTCAGTAGCGCTGAGATTGAGAAATCCTGTTCCAATGCCTCTCCTAAAACCCTCCACCTATAATTCAAGCACCTATGGCTGCCTATTTTCACACACGGCCTCTCTTACTATTTGATAGAGATTTGACCCATAGAGACTCATTAGGCTAAGCAGAAACACCTTGTGTAATAGTCAAAAAGGAAGCTTACATTTGTTTTATCAGATTATTTTCTTATATTAAAAAATGTCAGTTCAAGAAGGGTTTTGATGAAGGAGAACAGTAAGTCCTGGAACCACTGGTGTGTGGGTGGAGAAATTTTTTAAGAGAATTGAGAGAGTTTTTAAGGGAAATTTGTGAATAAAGACATAAATATCCAGGATAGTCATAAAATCATTGTTTAAATGCAGAAATAAAAACAAATTATGTACAAGTTTCTTTCTCATTAAATTTTCATGCTTGAGTATTTAGAAATGTTAAGACACTAAGGAAAAATATATTTTTCTCCCTGAAGATTCTCCGAGTTTTTCTACCAGCAAATAAACAAGACACAATTTTAGTGGTCAGCAATTTTAGGAATATAGAGTTGTTTGTACTTTTTTCCATCTATTTGAGAAAATTAGATGGGCCTTCTGAAATAATTATTTTGAGTGATTTCTTCTCATTCACAGCTTTTAAGACCTAGCACAGTTTTACCACTTCTGGTGCAACCTCTCTGAGCCTTCGTTTTTTTATTAATGTAGAACATGAGATTCAGAAATTATAAATTGGCAGTACCTGGGCAAATCTCAGGTATTTTTTTTTTTTTTCATTTTTGAGACGGAGTCTGGCTCTGTTGCCCAGGCTGGAGTGAAGTGACCCGATCTCGACTCACTGCAAGCTCCACCTCCCAGGTTCACGCCATTCGCCTGCCTCAGCCTCCCGAATAGCTGGAACTACAGGCGCCCGCCACCACGCCCGGCTAATTTTTGGTATTTGTAGTAGAGACGGGGTTTCACCATGTTAGCCAGGATGGTCTCGATTTCCTGACCTCGTGATCCACCCACCTCGGCCTCCCAAAGTGCTGGGATTTACAGGCGTGAGCCACCGCGACCGGCCATAATTGCTATTTTTTCACCTACCAACTTTTCTCAAACTTTTCACATTAGGGCATCTGAGTTTGATCCCCAGCCTAGATCCAGTACCACTGAAAATCCAGGAAAAGTTAGGTATCAGGCCACGTTAGGTATTAACATGCAGCCCCTTTAGCCGCCTGGGAGAGACAATGACTGGTCAGATTGGGCTAAGGCTAGTCCCTAGGTTCTGGTTCCCAAGCCTTCAGGAAGCAGTCCCCTGATTGCTGTACCTGGCATAGAAAAAACTCAGCCAGAGAGGGAAGAGAAAGTTCAGTGAACAGTCTTGGTCTGTAGCTATTGTTTGCCAGTAACTAAAGAAGTGTAACAATAGAAAACACATGCAGTTTCAAATAGCCGTCTCATATACCCCCAAGGAAAATCTGCAGGCTCCCTAATGAGAAATTGGCTGTAATCAATTAGAAAGGGCTCAGATTTTTTAAAAGTGCTAACAACTGAAATTCAGTAAAAAAGGAGAGCAAAATGACTTAACTGTATGGCCCAATGCCAGACTCCAGCCAGATAAGGGCAAGGCTAACATAGGTGAGAAAAAGAGAACTGTTTCATATCTGAGAAACGGCCCCAGTTTAGATTTGGTATGCGGTCTCTAAATTAAGCTTAAAGCATAATCAGTGTATCTGTTACATGAAAAGTGTTAATTTATTAAAAGTAAAACTTGTAAATGTTTTCTTAGTCCAATTTTCTTAGTCATATTTGGCTACTTCTTCACTTCTTCATATAGAAAGATCTTTTAAAAATTGGCCTGGGGCTTTTCTCAACCTCTGAACAAGCCCATTTGGAGTTGGACAGTGCAGCAGAGCAAAGGAACAGCTAATGGACCAAAGTGCCAAGCCAGCCTATCTGCTAGTCCTGCCCTCAAAGAGTGGCAACTATCATGAGAAAATGGAGAAACCCTGGGAGACCCTGGGGTAAGAGGAAGAAGCACTGCTCTGGACTACCCCACACCCTCCTCACCACTGCCCTAGGATGCAGTGCCTGCCCACACACGTGGCCCAGGTGTCTAATGGAGTAAAATCAGGGCGGAATGGAACCCCTAGGCTTACAAGAGGAGCGAAGGAAAATGGGTGAAGACTGACTGCTCCTGGCAGTTGTTTCCCCATCCTTGCCAACACAGCCCCAGGGCTATGAATAACCCTGGAGGGACAGTGTCTTCCTAAGGTAGCTTATTATACAGGGAGGGGAAAAGGGTGAAGTTCTGATGAGTTGTTTTGTGGGTAAGGGGAAAACATAAAATCAAGAAGAAATATGAGATATATAGTATATAATACTGAAATAAAGAATGCAATAGAAAAATAAATAACAGAATGGAAACAGCCAGGGGACCAATTGGAGAGCTGGAAGAATTGATTGTGGCAACCTCCTGCAAAAAAGAAAGAAAAGACAAAGCAATGGAATATACAACAGAGCTAAGAAAAACGGAAGGTACAAGTAGAAATGCTAATATCCAAATAATAGGAATCTCGGACAGAGAAAAACATGAAAATGAAGAAGATATTTCAATTTTTGTGTGGGTTTGAAGTTTCAAAGATAAAATGTTTTTCAAAGGTGATTAGAAGTTTTTGAAGAAATAATGAAAATTAATTTCCTGAAATTAAAACAAAAAAAATGAAAGACCTTAGATTGAAAGTGCCATAGGGTAGGGTGTCAATGGGGAGAGAGGAAAAAAAAATTCTCTTTTAGTGTAATTTGAGGATGTCGACACAAAAAGAAAACTTTAAATCTTACAGAAAGAATGAGCAACCAGTACAAAAAAAGGTCAAGAAAGATTGATATCTGATTTTTCAACAGTTACATTGGATAAAAGACAATAGAGCAATGTTTTCAAGATATCCCCCAATATGGGTTTTTCAAGATATCCCCTCAAGTTAGGGTTTTTTCAATATGCAATTTATGGATTTTCATATTAGAAAATCCATAAATAGAGTTTACAACATTAATTAAAAAAGAAATACCACATAACTCTCTCAATGCAGAAAATGATTTGATAAAATTTAACATCAATCCATGATTTTTAAAAAACACCTAATATATTTGTAATCAAAGACCGCATTCTTAGACTGATAAAAAGATGAAAAGCCTACAGCAAATACTATCTTAATGGGGAAATGTTTGTGGATTGACAACATGATCCCTTAGGTCTCCTCTGGCACAAATACGTAAGGCTGCTCCAGAAAGCAGGGGAGGTGATTTTGGAACATGGGCCTCTTTGAGGAAAGCAGATTTGAGGGAGTCTTGGAATTGGGAGCTTTATAAATGCAGGAGACAGCATGAGAGGATGGGTCAAAGGGACTAAGTGGCAAGGAAATGGGCGCAGAGACAGATCTGAGAAGGAGCCTTCTTCAAAATATTCCCGAAGGTGAGTTCTGTCCTTTCTCCCCAGCTCCCTGTATTAGTCTGTTCTCACACTGCAAATAAAGACATACCTGAGACTGGGTAATTTATAAAGGGAAGAGGTTTAATTGACTCAGTGCAGCAGAGAGGACTCAGGAAACTTACAATTCTGGGGAAGGTAAAAGGGAAGCAAGGCACCTTCTTCACAAGGCAGCAAGAGGAATTGCCCAGAGAAGGGGGAAAGGCCCCTCATAAAACCATCAGATCTCCAGAGAACTCACTTACTATCATGAGAAAAGCATGGGGGAAACCACCGCCATGATTCAATTACCTGCACCTGGTCTCCCCTTTGACAACATGGGGATTATGGGGATTACAATTCAAGATTAGATTCGGGTGGGGACACAAAGCCAAACCATATCATCTGCCTTCCCTCACATTCCATTAGCTGTGATGACAGGAGGCTCTTGGAAAGGGTCAGGGACTCATGCCTGCAAAGTTTTCCCGAGGGGGCCCAGGATCCTAACAGGCTCACACCTAGGGACAGGAGCCTTGAAGGACTGAGCATGTGCACCATATAGCAGAAACTTGGACGCTCAAACTTCAATCGCTAAGAACCCTGGAAAGACCTTCAAGCGCCAGCCTTGCTTTTGTCTTTTTTGTTCTCACCACCCTTCCATAGCTTAGGAAATCCAAGTGCAAAATTCAGAACTGTAGGAAAAAAGGTGGATTCATTGTATCTGGAATGGCACTTTGGGCTCTAACCTTGTAAAGTGATTACTCTTTTCCCCGTGTAGCAGATGAGGTAGCATATGTTCTGAAGCTGTCAATCATGCAGTGTAAAATCGAAGCTAGAAGGGGAAAAATGGTTTTCCAAGGAAAAGACAATCTGTGTTAATTGTGGATTCATGAACAAAAAAATACCATGGAAGTGGGTGTGTAAGTCTTGGAAGTTTGGGGTCTACTAAACTATTTCCTTTTTTCATTTTCTTTTCCTAATAATGAGGCTCTTAGGATGGGCTAAAATATAGAAAACCCAGCACTCACCATTTATGTTATTAAATACCACATTTATTTTATAAGAAGAAGAATTCCATTATTGAGCCAGTGTGTATTAAGAGAAAGAGAGTGGGAAGGCACTTAGGGCCTCTCTGAAGAGACATCTAGAATTTGGCACTACTTATCAGAGTGCTCCACGTTTTTAATTTCCACAGTTATGTTGCATTATATTTCACTTGGGGAGAAAAAGTCTAACTCTGCAAAGGAGAATAGATTGAGTAGGGAATTTAACAACATTACAACTGGATAACTTGTTATATGTTTGGGGAAAAAATATAGTAAGCTCTGGAACAAAAGAAAATAACCATGGATGTAATTCAGTTACATGTGAGGTGACATTTAAACTGTGTATTTAAAAATAAGTAGGTTTTCATCAGATAGACCAGGTGAGGAAGAACATTCCAGAATGTCCACAGGAGAGGGCACGCTGTGCACAGAGGAAGATAGTACAAGACAGCACAGTGCATTCAGCAACCAGCATGACTTGCAATGTGACAGAGGCGTGGGATGCTCCCATGAACTAGTGAGGGATGAAGCCAGAGAAGTACAAGGAGTGGCCATGTCATAAGGAACCTTCAATGCCAAATTTATCATTCAAGATCTTTTCTGCTGAGTAAAAAACACTGGTTTAAGCAAAAAATAAAAATAAAAATAAACAAATAAAAGGAGGATATTCATTGATTCATGAAACTGAAAGATCCAAGTGTAGGCTTCAGGTACAGTTCAAGTCATGGTTCAAATGATGGCTTCAGGGCTTAAGTTCTTCCCAGTCTTTGTGTGGGTTGCCTTCATTTTCAGATTCCACATGGAAATTTCCAGAATCACACCCAGGACCTGGACTAGGGTAAGGCAAGTGAGGCACTGGCCACATCATACACAAAATTTAAAGGGGCACCCAAAAACTCTGTAATCAAAATAAATATTATTTTAGTGCAATTTTTTTTAAATCTAAATTAACACAAGGAAATCTGTGACGAACAAAATATCAAAATTTTAAATAAAGACAGGATCCATATTACTGATCTCTCCCTTTTGCACCTGGTTTCACTGTGGCTCTAATTTTACATAGAGAGAGTCAGTAACGGTGCTACTGATACTAGAGTAAATGGATGCTGGGGGTGGGAGGGAACAATTTGATGGACACCACATTATGGTTAGAAGCATAACTTGGAGAAATTGGGAATGAGAAATATTGGGTAGTTAGGGACAGTGCTCTGACTTCTGGCTCTAGCAGCTGGCTGAATGGTAGTACCAATAACCAAGATCAAGAATATAAGCAATTTGATGACTGTCCCAAGGAAGGCAAGGGTGGGAAATAGATACAGTTCTGGACATGTTTTGACACCGAGGTGGCAGTATCAAGCAGATAACAGGATCTGAACCTTGCAAGAGAGCCATGGGCTGAAGAAGTGCTTTTGAAAGGTGCACAGATATGGGATAACTGAAGCCCTAGGAATCACTGCATTTGTCCAGGAAGCAGGTACAGAAGGAGGAGAGAAGATGACGGAGAATGGAGCTGTTTTCATGTGGAGTTCTCTCTAGTGTAAATTTTTCCCTACTGATCTTGCAGCAACAACTAGAATTTTCACCTTACTCCTGCCTTGGGTTAAGATACCAAAGGCTTTTTAAAGTAATATAGATGCTACATATATAACTTTAAACTTTGCATATACATGTTAAAATGGCTAGGATAACCACTGAGAGAGTGGATTTAGAGCACATAACTTCCAAAAAGGAGAGAGGGGAAATGCAATGAGGTAACAAGTCCTACCTATTGAGTATATCACCACCCTAAAAACCCTTGGTTTATAATTAATTCCCCAGGTTGGGCCTAAAGGAATTACGGAGAATTAAAGACTCCCTGATTTATCTATTGGACACTCTATATATGATCACCTTGAAGAGTTAAGGAAAACAGAAGCAAGAAATATTTACCGCAAAGAAAGAACGAGGGCCTCAAGCTTCGGGGTCTGGGCCCACAGTAGGTTTCTGTACTCTTTTCGCCCTCCCTCCAAGTTAGGAGGGGAAAAAATTCAGTCATCTCTGGATGCCCCTTGATGGTGCCAACCATAGGGAAAAATAAGAAGCCATCGCCTGGCTCTCACAGAGGGAACAGACAGACAACAGACTCACTCATCTTCCTGCAAAGCGGAGTAAAGCATCTGAAATATTTGACCACTTTATCGGGAAATGCATGATTCAATAACAGGGTACAATGTAACTTTTTTAAAAGCCCAGCAAGATCTACAAGTAGAAAGATTACTTTCATTTGCAGCTAAGGCTGGAATCATTATTTTTATAGTGTAAGGTTTAGTGGATTTTAAAAATCTCTTGTTATTCTAAAACTTTAGCCTGTTTTTAATTAAGACACCCATGTCAGTTGAAAAATATGACGTATTTGCATAGAAATAACTGTGGAAAAACAAAATCTTAATTGTAAGCCATTTTAATAACTTTTCCAGACACACTGGTAATTACTTCTGGTTGACACCACTGAAGTGCTTTCCAGCAGCATAGAATATATCATATCAATTGAAATTTTCCCTTGTGCAGAAAGATGAGATGCCCCGGATAAGTCTGGGAGTGGACAAATCACATTTTTCATCAGTGCCTAATAATTAGCAGAAATTCATTACTCTGTGTTTGTTTGAGCCTGAACAATATCAGCTTGTAATTACTGGTAGCTTAGGGCAAGGTAAATATTTGATGTGATGCTGGTAAATCAGTTTTTAGTAATACAAGGAGTTAGCTGATCATGTATTTCTTTAACCTTTAATAAGATTGTAAGTATTAACAACAAAGGTGAGGCTGAACCTCCCCCATCTGCTATTGTGCCTTCATGCTGCCAACAAATAGCAGGAAAGAGACTGCCCATGGAACACCAAGCTAATGAACCCCTTGGGGACCAGGGCTGTCTACTTGGGTTAAAAACAGGAAATTGCTTTTAGCAAATTCAATGCAGGAAAACTGACTACAGTGGCCTTATCGCGCACGTTCTATCACCAGTTACAGGGCTAAGCTTTGGCCTAGTTTTGATTTAAATCTTTAATTTTTTTTTTTTTTTTTTGAGTCTGTATCTTTGACACTAGAGGCAAATTCAAGATTTCATGGGTGGTTTACTAGATAATTTTTAAGCCTTAAAATTAAGCAATATTCTTTATGCCATAACACAGCAGGTAAGTTCCACAACAATCTTCTCTGATGGCAAATATAAAAGTGACAATAAAAGTGCATAGGACTTTTTAACAGTCAAAACACGAATACTTATACATGTCTCATTTGAGCTCACTATAGCTCTGCCAGGTAGACAGAGCTGGTGGCATTATGCCCATTTAAGAATGATAAAACTGAGTCTCAGAGAGGTTAAGGCATTGACATGAGGTCAGAGTTTTAATTAGCGGTGGAGTCAGGCTGAGAAAACAGACCATCTAACTCTTAGCTTAGGACTCTTCATGATACCACATTTACCTCTAGGTCAACATCAAGAGCAAATCAGCAGTAATGGTTTCAGAACCAGAGATAACTGCCTCTCTCAAGGCTTAGGAACACTGCCAGTGCATTTTACAACACTAAGGAGCACATGTCAATAGCTGCCTCCGATGGTCAATCTCATATGTCAGTTTGACTGGGTTATGGGATGCACAGATCTCTGGTTAAACATTATTCGGGGGCATGTCTCTGAGTATTTCTGGAAGAGATTAGCATTTGAATTGGTAGACTAAGTTAAACCAGATGGTCCTCTCCATGTGGTCGGGTATCATCCAGTTCACTGAGGGCCTGAATTGAATGAAAAGATGGAGGAAGGCTGAATTTGTTCTCTGCTTGACCACTTCAGCTGGGACATCTATCTTCTCCTGCCCTCAGTGTGCCTGGTTCTCAGGCCTGCAAATCCAGACTGGAGTTCACACCATTGACTCTCTAGCTCTCAGGCCTTCAAACTATACCATCCACTCGCCTGAGTCTCCAGCTTGCAGACAACAGGTTGTGGGACTTCTCAACCTCCATAATTATGTGAGCCAATACCTTATAATAAATCTCTTTCTAGATGCATAAAGATACCAATACATATACTCCACAGAATACCACGTAAATACTGCCTAACTGTATCGAAGGCAAACCAGAGGAAGGCACCAATTTGGGAAGTGAGCATCAGAATAAGCCCCTTGAACACAAGGATTATATGTCTCTCTTCCTGATATCCTACATCCTAGCACAGTATCCATGCAGCAGAGGCTTAATAAACATGTGTCATATTCATGAGCCCAGTTGAGAGGAAACGGAAAAGCAGAGGCAAAGGGAAGTAGGGTATACCGATCCATTCTCAAACTGACATCAGATTCTTCCTATAACAAGTCCCAATCAGGCCAGGCAGAGTGGCTCCCACTGTAATCCCAGCACTTTGGGAGCCCGAGGCAGGAGCATCACTTGAGCCCAGGAGTACAAGACCAGCCTGGGCAACATAGTGAGACTTCATCTCCATTTAAAAAATAAATTAATAAATGAAAAATAAAAGAAATTCCAATTAAATGTTTCCTCTGCTCAGAAATTATCAAGGGCTCCACATTGCCCACCACTGGCCTCACATTCAAAGTCCTCATCAGCAACCCCTGTCCCCACTAGGATCCAGCCAGAATGGTTTGTTGTTTCTTCCAGAACATGCCCTAGGGGTTCTCACTTCTGCAGAACTGGCTTAAGCTGCCCTCTTGACGCTGTCTCTGCAGCTGATATCGTGCCCTCTTTTCACACTCATTTGAAAGGCTATCTACCCCATGAAGACGCTTCTGGTTTCTCCACCTGAATAAGATTTCATTCTCCCTTGAACTCCCAACCTTTCTTGTGTTTATTCTCTTACCCTGCCTTGAACAGGTTGAAGTTAATGAAACTGTCAAAATTCAGGTGCTTGAACCTAAAATTGTTGTTTTTCTTACATTTGAGAGCACTGGAGAACTGGAACTTATTCCTTTTAGTCGGTATCCTCCATAATGCTTGGCCTGTAACAACTGAACAAGAATTTTCAGTCAACAAAAAGGTTATTGATTGTTCCTCAAATTCTTCAGTTTTCTTTTACATGATATTCATTCTATAAGACAGGTCAGGTCTCAGCCACGCCACCTCCACTCCTCTCTCTCCTCTCTTTCTCTCTCTCCCCCTCCATTGACTCCATTCTAGAAATTCTACCTCCACAATAGTTCCTGAACTAATGCTGAAGAGGGTTGATTCCCATATATAATCACAACCTGTAGAATAAATAGGAACTCCACATTCCATCTGTCCATCTATTCAACTAACACACACTGAGGATCTCCACTTTGCCAGACACTTAGAGCCGCCAGATAAACACAGCTAAAATATTCCATCTCTGTCTTCCAATCACAGTCCAGTGGGGAAAAAAACTAGCAAGAAAACCAGTTATTGCCAAAGAATGTGGCAGGTACAATGAAAGGGCTTCAGAGGGTCTTGTGGGGACACAGAGGATGGGCTGCTCCTGAGTTATTCTATAGTTGACAGAGGGAAGGTAAAGTCAAAGGATTCTTCCCAAAGAAACTATTATACTGCATCTTGAGAGAGAAGTTAACTTGGTGGGAAAAAATAAGAAAAATTTTCCAGGGAGACAGAGTAATGTTCAGAGGCAGAGACCTGTGTCAAAACATGCATTTTGGTGGAATATTAAGTGGTTTGTAAGGCATACATTTATAATTCTATGTACAAATATGTATTTGAAAATTAGTTTTTCTTACTATCAACCCTAATACATAGTATTTACCAGCTATATATACTTAGAGTCCCTCTCCACATGTATTTATAATTTATAAACACACACAGAGAGAGAGAGAGAGAGAGAGAGAGAGAATGAATTCTAATGATTTCTTATTATTTTCACGATAAAGCCGATATTTCTTGGCTTGGCACACAAGGTCCACCATGATCTAGTTGTGCTCACTTCTCCAGTCCCCTCTCTTGTCATAGCAAGGTCGTCAGTATCTCAAATAGCTTATATAATAAATTGAATTTCAATATGAGCTATATCCAGATAGGAATAAATAAGTTTTCCATGAAAGGACTAAAGCACTACCAGGGTGGTGTCATTAAGAAGTCACAGACAATGTCATTGACATTGCCCACATCAGCTTTGGAACTCCTCATTTGGATGCCTCTGAAACATCTGGAGGGAGTACAGCACAGTCATTAAGTGTTGGCCTCTTGAGTCCCAGAGTGTCTAGGTTCTATCTTGGCTCTGCCCCTTACAAGGTGAGTGATATGAGCAAGTTGCTTAACTGCTTTGTGTCTCAGTTTCCCCATGCAGGGAAAGAAGAAGAATAATTGTACTTACCTCTAGAGTTGTTATGAGGATTAAATGAATTACTATTTATAATGGTGAGAATAGTGACAAGCACATGAGAGGCATTACATAAGCCTATGTTAACCATTCTGTCAAATACGAATATTTATTCCTTTATTTGTTCAATTATTGTTTAATTGTTGGCAAATCTCTTATCTGTCTGTTTACATGTTTAAAACTTCAAACGACCAAAACCATGCTCTCTGAACCTACTCTCTAAGGTGGCCAACGTGAGTGAACACTTTTAATGGTGAGGACTAAGCTAAACAAACAAGTACCTTTTCTTTGTCAGCTTTATTTGCCTTTTCTATTTTTTTGGCCTATTATGCATTTCTTTGTCATTTACTTTACTTTACTTCTCTTTTGAACGGAGAGGGATGGTGGGAAAGATAGTTTCCCCTTGATTTCGGTGATCTGTAAGATCTCTACATTCCCCCACTAGGTGTAATCTGCCTCTTGGCTATTTTATTGCGGACTGGGTCTTCAGTAGGTTATTGAAGACATGAGGTGGCTTCATTTAGAGGTGAGACTGGGAGAGACCTACATAGGAGGAGAGGCAGTTATCTCACAGCAGCACACTGTTTTCCACCTTATCAAAAGGGCTTGCTCCCTGGATCAGCCCAGAGAGCCTTGATGTCATGCTCCAATCATTGTGATGAAGTAAATAATATAAAATAGAATGCTGAAATGAAACACAGTGATTCTGTATTTTGTAGGAAATAACTTACCAAAACACACAAAGGAAAGGACATATCAGGGAAAAAATGGTTCTGGATACAGATAGAATTAAGACCACTTTTTAAAATCCCCAAAACAAAACATGACAAATTTAGCTATTTCAATTCCACTTCTTGAACTACCTACATATACCTTAAATTATTAAGCGCTTTGTAGGGCAAAATCTACACATTGGGCTTTTCAAAGAGTAGAAAATTGTTTCAAGAAAAATCTTGCAAAGAAAAAAACATGAAATCTCTCACACAATACTTTTGGAAATAAGAATGAGGCAAGGTCAACATGTTGAACTTCAACTAATATATAATAACATGTGTTTAACTGAAAGCAAAAAGAAGGTTGTGAATAAGATAAAACACTTGAAACTAAAGATCCTCTTAAACATGTCCATATTCATAATAAGTAATATTTCTGTCAGAGATGAAGTAAACTAGTGATAAGTTAGATTGGTTCCAAAGTTACAGACATGTCATAGGCCTCACCAAGGCCGGAGCTTACTGATCCAGTGGAACATTTGTAGCACAAGTTGTTGATCAATTAGCACAGACAGTATCGTATAAAGAAAATATTCTCTTAAAGTGGAAATGCTTCTGTGTAATCTACTTGGACAACAAGAAAAGAGCATTTTTATGAGCTTCCAAAGGTTGAAAAAGGGTCGGAGGAAAACAACTACAAAAGAGGTATATTACGACAGCTAAGCATGGTGCTCATACCTGTAATCCTAGCTACTCAAGAGGCTAAAGCAAGAGGATTGCTTGAGCACAGGAGTTGGAGGCTGCAGTGAGCTACGATTGCACCACTGCACTCCAGCCTATCTGACAGTGGATTATGTCTCTGAAAAAAAAAAAAAAAGACATATACATATCAGGATAATGAGATGAAATCTTCCCTGCTGTCAATATCTACCTAGCAGACCTAAAGGTTAAGTACAAAGTCTGTGTTGTCAATGGGCAGCCTCTCCCACAATGTGAGTTTGGTACTTCAGAAGCATCTCTACTATTATTTGTAAGAAAGTCTCAGAATCTGCTATTAATGCATAAGATGTGTATTTTCAGTGTGCCAAGGAAATATGATAATATTGAATTGCCTACATTCAAATAAATAAATCATTTCTCTGTGATGATATTACAATGGCTCCCTCCTTTTTTCACGAGCTACTTCACACCTTCAAGGATCAAATCAGTTAGGAATTAAGAAATTCACCTGTATTATTTCAAGAAATGCAACAAATACTATTCTTTTTTTAAAAATGTTCAGCAAGTCTATTTAAAAAAAAAAAAAGTCCTTGCTATCAATTTGTCAAGAATGTCTGAAAGGTGATTTGTGACCAAAAGGTCTTTCCATAGAAAATGTATACATTCCCTCTCTGTTTCATGTCTGACAGGAACAGCCAGCATTAATACACCTAATTATTTATGGTTTGACCTTTACTTTTCACAGAAATTCAAAAAGCACCTTTCCTTATAAATTCAAGATAATAACCATACTAACTTTTTGAATATAAATCAACTTTTTAAAGTTAAAAGTGTGCCTACTACCATTTTGATTTCTTGTAAATAATCATATGAGAGAAGAACAAAAGAAATAAAATTTCAATATACCTGATTATCTCTTTAATTTCATCTTTTCAACAAGTGGGTATGCAGTTTCTCCTAAAAGCAGCACACTGTGCTATATATAACATGAAGGAGGAGAATTAAGAAAAATAAAATAAAATGAAGACTTCACTTTGAGGAGGCAAAACTTTTATTAAGAAGTACTAAGAACTTGCCTCTACAGGCAAAATTATTAATAACATGATGTTAAAAATGCAAAGTAGTATATCTACAAGGAAAAAACCATTTCATACAAAGAGTGTGTCTAACAGCTGGGAGAATGACAAATAACAGAATGATTTCTGTAGAATTAGAGAGCAGGCCGGCTGTTACTCTGGGAAAGGTTTTTGAACAAGTCAGATTTTAAATTGAGTCTAGAGGGAAGTAGCTTATCAAAATCTTGCTTTTCTATGACCTTCTGCTCACCTTTCTAAATTGTCTCTTTACATTAACTCTCATTTGTTCATTCACTACTTAGTATGTGCCAGTCACTGTGCTGGGTTATACAAATACAGAAAGTAAAACACCTGAATCCTAACCTCAAAGAGGGCAGTAGGGATGAGTCTCCTAAATTTAAAGTAATGAGAGTGGGGGAGTGACATCCGCAAGATGGTAGAACAGGAAGTCCCAGGCTTCACTACCCCCAAAGAAAGTTCAACTAGTAACTATCCAAAGATAAGAACACCTTGGTGAAAACAAATTTTAAAAAATAGAAATAACCCTGAATCACCTGTATGATCCACAAAATGGAATAAAAACCACAGAGAAAGTGTAAGAGAAATGGTCTCACTTTGACTATGTTACCTCTCTCATCTCAACCCCCAAGTCAGCACAGTGCCCCACACACACACACACACACACACACACACACACACACACAAGAATTCCCTATGGCCCATGGTTTCTACAAAGAAAAAAGAGAACCAGAGGTGGACACCCAGCTTCCCTGGCATTCCAAGATACTTCCCATGAAACCCACTCCCATTGTACCTAAAGGAAACACAAGAAAAAACGGCATGGCTAGACCATCTGGGTTCAGGTAGGAACAAAGCAAGGAGGCAGAGCTCACAGTAGCATGCAGATCTTGGTGATAGCTCTATGTACCTGGCAGCAACAGTGCCCAATCAGAAGTTCCAGCTAAGAACACGGCCCACCCACAAAGCTGATCTGATTGCTCCCAGAAGCATAGGGAAGTGCTACCTTGCTTGAATCCCTAAACAACTAGCCTCCAAGACCAGCCTTAGATCTTGCCTCAGGATCTTGCCCAGGGAAGAAAATGACTGCTGCAACAAATTATAGAAAACAGCAAGAGCTAGTTGTGCCATACTCAGGAGTTTCATAGCATCTCATGCAACCTCAAAGTCCACCGCCAGATTCTACCCAGGGAGGGAGACAATTGTCACAGATAATTTTGGCAAAGAGCAGAGCTAGGTCTGCCAGACACAGGAGTTTAAACAGTCTTCAGCTAGCCTCAAAGCCTACTCAAAGACTCCAAATAGGCAAGGAGGCAAACCTCAATAATATATTTCCACAGAGAAGGTAATTGGTCTTGCATATCCCAATCAGTAGTCTTGGCCAAAAATTTCCTTCAGCTGATAAACAACTTCACAAGGTTTCAGGATACAAAATCAATTTATAGAAACCACTAGCATTCCTGTGCATCAACAACAGCCAAGCCAAGAACCAAATCAGAAAGGCAATTCCATTCACAGTTGCCACAGAAACAACAAAATACCTAGAAATACAGCTAACCACAGAGGTGAAAGATCTCCACAATGAGAACTACAAAACACTGCTCAAAGAAATCAGAAAAGACACCAACAAATGGAAAAACATCCCATGTTCATGAATAGGAAGAATCAATATTAAAACAGCCATACTACCCAAAACAATTTACAGATTTAATGCTATTCCTATAAAACTACCAACCACATTCTTCAAAAAATGAGAAAAAAACTATTTTAAAATGTATATGTAACCAACTAAAAGAGCCCAAATAGCTACGGCAATCCTAAGCAAAAAGAACAAAGCTGAAGGAATCATGTTACTCAACTTCAAACTATTACTACAGGACTAGAATAATCAAAGCAGCATGGTACTGATACAAAAACAGGCACATAGACCAATGGAACAGAAATGAGAGCCCAGAAATAAGGCCACACACCTATAACCACCTGAACTTCAATAAAAGTGACAAAAACAAGCAATAGAGAAAATAATCCATATTCAATAAATGGTGCTGGGATAACTGGCTAGCCACATGCAGAAGATTGAAGCTGGACCCCTTTCTTACACTATATACAAAAACCAACTGAAGATACATTAAAGACTTGAATGTAAAACCCAAAAGTATAAAAAACTTTGAAAGACAACCCAGGCAATACCATCCTGGACACAGGAATGGACAAAGATTTCATGGCAAAAACAACAAAAGTAATTGCAACAAAAACAAAAATTGACAAATGGGATCTAATTAAACTTAAGCACTTCTGCACAGCAAAATAAACTATCAACAGAGTAAACAAACAACCTACAGAATAGGAGAAACTTTTTGCAAGCTATGCATCTGACAGAGGTCTAATATCCAGCATCTATAAGGAGCTGAAACAAATTTACAAGAAAACAAACAAACAACCCCATTAAAAAGTGGGCAAAAGATATGAACAGACACTTCTCTAAAGAAGATATACATACGGCCAATAAGCATATGAAAAA
This sequence comes from Colobus angolensis palliatus, assembly GCF_000951035.1. Lineage (NCBI taxonomy): Eukaryota > Metazoa > Chordata > Mammalia > Primates > Cercopithecidae > Colobus > Colobus angolensis. The sequence continues at coordinate 5,397,438 of NW_012120376.1, forward strand.
AAGCTCAATATCACAAGGTTGTGGAGAAAAGGGAAGCCTATATACTGTTGGTGAGAGTGTAAATTAGTTCTACTATTGAGGAAAGCAATATGGCAATTCCTCAGAGAGCTAAAAGCAGAATTATCATTTGACTCATACAATCCCATTCATCCCAGATGAATATAAATCATTCTACCATAAAGACAAATGCACACCAATTTCCATTGCGGCACTGTTCACAATAACAAAGACATGGAATCAACTTAAATGCCACCAGTGACAGACTGGATAAAGAAAATGTGGTATATTTACACCACAGGATAGTATGCAGCCGTAAAAATGAGATCACGTCATTTACAGAAATGTGGATGGAGCTGGAGGCCATTATCCTTAGCAAACTAACACAGGAACAGAAAATCAAATGCCACATGTTCTCACTTTAAGTGGGAGTTAAATGATGAGAACTTATGAACACAAAGAAGGAAACAACAGACACTGGGGTCTATTTGAGGGTGAAAGGTGGAAGGAGGGAGAGGAGCAGAAAAGGTAACTGTTGGATACTAGGCTTAACACCCGGGTGATAAAATAATCTGTACAACAAACCCCCGTGACAGGAGTCTACCTATGTAACAAACCCTCACATGGACCCCTGAACCTAAAATAAAAGTTAAAAAAATAAAGTGTACAATACAGTGTTTTTTACATACTCACTTGTATGTGCAAGTAACACCACAGTCAATTTTAGAATATTTTTATTACCTCAAAAGAACCCTATATTATTTAAGTCTCACACTTCTACTCCCTCCAACCAACTCCCCCAGACCTAAGCAACAAATAACCTACTTTGTCTGCATTTCCCTGAACTGGACATTTTATATAGATAAAATTACATATAGGGGGAAAAAGACCAATGAAGAGTTAGGTTCTTGAAAAAATAAACAAAATAGAAAAAAAAAATTAGCTAGACTAAGAAAAAAAGAAGACTCAAATAAATAAAACCAGAAATGAAAAAGGAAATATTACAACTGATACCACAGAATATAAAGGATCATAAGAGACTATTATGGACAATTATATACAAAAAAAAAGGATAGCCTAGAAATAAATAAATAAGACACATAAAACCTACCAAGACTGAATGATGAAGAAACAGAAAATACGAACAGACTAATAACAAGTAAGGTTATTGAAACACTAATAAAAAGTCTCCCATAAAGTCCAGGACCTAATGGTCTTACAGCTTAATTCTACCAAACATTTAAAGAACTAGTATCAATCTTTCACAAACTCCTCCAAAAAATTGAAGAGAAGGAAATACTTTCAAACTATTTTTACAAAACCCTGTAACCAAGGCCAAACAAGAATATCACAAGAAAATGAAACTATAGGCCAATATTCACAGTGAATATAGATGAAAAAGTCCTCAACAAAAGCAACCTGAATTCAACAAAACATTAAAAAGATCATACACCATGATCAAATGTGGTTTACCCCTGGGATATGAGGATGATTTAACATACACAAATCAATAAATATGATAGATCACATTAACAAAATGAAGCACAAAAACCATATGATCATCGCATCAGCTGCAGGAAAAAGCATTTGACAAAATACTCAACAGATCAGTTACAGAGGGAATGCATCTCAACACAATAAAGGCTATATATAATAAGCCCACAGCTAACATTACACTCAACAGTTAAAATTTGAAACTTTTTCCTCCAAGATCCAGAACAAGACAAAAATGCCCACTCTCACCTTTTCTATTCAACATGGTACTAGAAGTTCTTGCCAGAGCAATCAGGCAAGAGAAAGAAATAAAAGGCATCCAAAACAGAAATAAAGAAGTGAAATTATTATTGTTTGCTGACATGATCTCATATATAGAAAATCCTAGAGATTTCATTATTAGAACTAATAAACAAATAAAATTAAGTCATAGGATACAAAATGAACACACAAAATAAGTAACATTTCTATACACTAAAAATGAACTAAAAAAGAAACCAAGAGAACAATCTTATTTATAATAGCTACAAAAAAACCTTAGAAATAAATTTAACCAAAGAGCGAAAGACTTGTACACTGAAAACTATAAAATGATGATGAAAGAAATTGAAGAAAACACAAATAAATGAAAAGATATCCCATGTTCATGGATCAGAAGAATTAATATTGCTAATATGTCCATACTACCCAACACAATCTACAGATTCAATGCAATCCCTATCAAAATTCCAACATCATTTTTATAGAAATAGAAAAAATAATCCTCAAATTCATATGAAACCACAAAAAAACCTGACTAGCCAAGGAAATTGTGAGTGAAAGAGAGTAAAACTACAGGCACCACACTACCTGATTTCAAACTATACCATGAGTGATAATCATTAAAAACAGCATGTTACTAACGTAAAAATAGACTCATCGACCAATGGAACAGAATAAAGAGCCTAGTAGTGAACCCACATATGACTGGTCATTTGATTTTCAACAGAGGTGACAAGTATACATATTGGGGAAAGGACAGTCTCTTCAATAAATGGTGTTGGGAAAACTAGATATTCATATACAGAAAAATAAAATTGGACACAACTCACATTACATACAAAAACAACTCAAAATGGATTAAAGACTTAAATACAAGACTGGAATCTGTAAAACTGCTAGAAGGAAACAAGGGGAATCTACATGGCGTTGGTCTTGATTTTAGATTTAACTCCAAAAGCACAGGCAACAAAAGCAAAAATAGACAATCAAAATTAAAAGCTTCTGCACAATAAAGGAAATAATTCATGTGGTAAAGAGACAACCTACCGATTGGGAGAAAATATTTGCAAGCCACACATCTGATAAGAGGTTAATATCCAAAGTAGTAGGAACTCAACTCTATAGAAAGAAAATAAATAATTTAATTTAGAAATGGGCTAGAGATCTGATTAGACATTTACATTTCTCAAAAGAATACATACAAAAGGTCAACAGACATATGAAAAATGCTCAACATCACTAATAGTTAGGGAAATGCAAATTAAAAGCATGATGAGATATCACCTCACATCTGTCATAATGGCTATCATGAAAAAAACAAAAGGTAACAAAAGTCAGCAAGGATGTGGAGAAAAGGAAGCCATCATACACCAGTGGCAGGAATGTAAATTAGGATAGCCATTGTAAAAAAAGCAGTATGGAGGTTCCTCAAAAACCTCAAAATAGGATTACCATATGATCCAGCAATCTCGCTTTTGGGTATTTACCCAAAAGATTTGAAATCAGTATGTCAAGGAGATATCTGTCCTTCTATATGTGTTGCAATGCTATTCACTATAGCCAAGTTATGGAATAAACCTAAGTGTCCATGAATGGACGAATGGATAAAGAAAATGTGGTATATATACACAATGGAATACTAGTCAGCCTTTAAAAAGGAAAAAATGTTGTCATTTGTGACAACATGGATGGAATTGGAGAACATTATGTTAAGTGAAATAAGCCAGGCACAGAAAGACAAATACTAGTCATCTCACTTATACGTGGAATCTAAAACAATTGAACTCAAAGAAGCAGAGAGTAGAATGGTGGTTACAAGAGACTGGGTGGGGTGGGGGTGGGGGGCAGGGGAGGCAGATGATGGTCAAATGGTCCAAAGTCTCAATTACCCAGAGGGGGTATGGGTTTTTTAAATTTTGAGATATATTGCACAGGGTAGTAAATATTGCAAATAATAATGTATTGTACATCTCCAAATCCCCAAGAAAGTAAATTTCAAATATTCTCATCACAAAAAATGTTAAGTATTTGAAGTGATGGTTATGTTAATCACTTTAATTATTCCACATTGTATTCATGAATCATATCATCACTTTGTGCCCCATAAATATATACAACCATAATTTATCAACTTGCAATTAAAAAATAAAAATTTTTAAAGAAACTTGCTTTTCATTAAAAAAAAAAAAAACAAAGGGATGATGGCAGTAACAGTGTAATCAAATTAAAAGAGAAAAATAGTTCTCCCCTGCAAATTAGAGATGTTTTCAAAAGGCAGAAACTAAATTTAGTGTTGAGAGAGGAACAAAAGTCCCACCAGAAGAGTGGGAGAAAAGGCATTCCACGCATACAACCACGCAAAATTTGCAGAGCGTGGGGCATCCAGAGTGCAGCAGGGAGCTCTGTGTGGCTGGTGGGCCAGAGAGCCGGGAGAAATGTCTGTGAGCTAGAGGGGAGGCAGGGTGGAAGGCAAGATCTACAGGAAAGCTGGTCAGAGCCAGAATATGAGATTTTCCAGTCTGTTTCCTCCTCAGCACTAAAAGCATTTTAAGAACAGCAGCTATTTATTATAATTTATTATTATTACTGTATTCACTTTTTTTTTTTTTACCTCCAGCATAATTATCCAGTTGGTCTGTGGGAGTCCAAGGAGGGAAATAATATCAGATACTTACGTTTTGTTACTTAGCATTGTTCTAAAATTGATCTTCTGAGGGCAAAAGAAACACATATGTAAGTATTTTTGTGTTGGATATTGGCTTGCAGTACTAATTTCAGTTCTTAAATAGGGCAATCTTTATTATTCAGAAAAGACTGATGTATAATAGAGGATAAAGACTGCATTTATTAGCAAGCACTTCACTTAATCAGCCTTATAGTTACTATTGGCCAGACAAGTGCTTATGAATTATGGCATTGCTTTTGGCAAAACTATTTATCTGTGTGACACGATATGTCACTTTTGAACTTCAACTTGACATCCATAAAATTACATTTTCATCAAACTGAAAGATCAAGCTTTCTGTGCTGACTCACTTGGGTCAACATTTTGCAAATGCCTAGATTTACCGCTTGAACCATAAACCCTTTGTGAATAATTTTGTGTACTGATGTTTGATAGCCTAGGGCACAGATCATAATTTCTGAGCAGAAGAAGAGGTGTCAAAGCAAAATGCATTTCCTTTCTGCATACAGGATGACTTACTCCAAAGTGTATTCTCATCAAGTCATTTTAAAATCACTAGATAAACACTAACTTTGTTGAGACCTGAAACAGAGTAAACAATACCCATGGTGTATCCTTTATTTCTTAAAGATTAGGGAGGCACATCACCTCCACTGCCAGAGGATTTTCACTGGTGCAATAGATGTCTGCTACAACTTGGTGATTCTCTTCTTAAGGTTAGACCTAATTTTAGGTTCTTTAAAAATAAGCAATGAGGGTCGGATGTGGTGGTTCACACCTATAATCCCAGCACTTTGGGAGGCCAAGGCAGGCAGATCACTTTAGGCCAGGAGTTCAAGACCAGCCTGGCCAACATGCCAAAATCCCTTCTCTATGAAGAATTTAAAAATTAGCCAGATTTAGTAGCACACACCTGTAATCCCAGTTACTCGGTTGGCTAAAGCCTGAGAATCGCCTGAAACCGGGAGGCAGAGGTTGCAATGAACCGAGATAGTGCCACTGCACTCCAGCCTGGGCAACAAAGCAAGACTCTGTCTCAAAAAATAAACAAATAAGCAATGAAGTAGAAATTTCAGGTCTAACCAAAAGATGTCGAGGTGAGTCAAGAGTTATTCTATCCTTACTTCTCTCTACACAGCTTTCAGGTATTATCACCCTTGTCTAAGGCCTCTGTGCGGTGATTCTTTATTGCATATGAACAAGCAGATTACAACCTCTCACCCTGGTAAGTAGATGTAGAGGATTTAGCCCTCAGACAAGTGCCTGCTTGAAAAGAAATTGATCCAATACCCCTTGTAATCTGTTTAGACAGAAATGACTGACTGTGATGAACTCCAGTCATAACTCAGTCACCCCATTCAAGAATTATTGAATGAATCATGTTTCTCGCTGATCTTTGCTAACCATGTTAAGGAGAAATCTGGCACCATTTTTGGAACAAGATTTTTCACAGTAATTTTGCAAGTATTACATATGCCATTTGGTGCAATGACATATATCTCCAGAAAAAGGAACAAACCAATTTTGGTGATCTTTATATAACAACCCTTTGTTAGCTCCAAATCTTTCCCAAGATGTGGGAAATATTAAATATGGTGATTTTTATGGTGAATTCACTAAGGGTTCCTGGAACAAATGGTAGTAGAAGTTCTCACTAAAGATAGAATGTTTGAAGGCAAATCTTTGGGGAGGATATTGCCCCAGGAAGCACCTGAAATTATACTGTTATTCACAGAGTTGAGTGGGATAACTATAAAGGTGAAAGAGAAGGTACCTGGGGTTTTAGAAATATCTACAAGAACCACTCAGATCTTAACTAAGATGATATTGAATTTTGGGGAGAAGGTTGGACTTAGGGTCAAATATTCAGCACTTAAAATCTCTCATTGACAAGACTTGTCATAATCAGTTTGGGTAATATTGGTATAGACTTTGCAGAATCTCCAATGTTAAATGGCCCACCTTCTAAATTAGGTGATTGACAAAAAGATATATCACTTATGATACTTTATGTTGCAACTAATAGAAAATTTAATTTGACCTGGATTAAATAGCAAAGAAGATTTATTAGCTCACCTAACTAGAAAGTTCAGAGATAAACAGGGGCTTAGGTTGGGCTTGATATATAGCAGCTCAACTATATTACAAAACATTCAACTTCTTGCCATCTCTCTTCTCTGCCTTCACAGAGTCTGCTTTATCCTAAGCCTGCTTCCCTCATTGTCACAGATAGCTTCTAGGGCTACATGCTGGCTTAGTTAAGCCCAGGGACAAAGAGCAGCTTTCTAGGTACCACCCACAGAACATCAGGTAAATTCTCCTTCCACAAGATTCCAGAAACTTCTTTTTAATTTTCGGTGTGAATGCTGTGCCTAACCCAAAACCAACCAATGTGACTAGTAACTGAGGCAGAGATCTTGTCAAGTCACAGGCTTTGAGTCTAAGACTGGGAATTTTTCTCTTCTAACAATCCTCTACAGTCCTTTATTTAATGGTCTTTACCTTGGGCCAATTTCAGATAGACTGTGCAGGGAAGGCACCACTAAAAGACTTCCCCAAAGGTTGCATCCTGCTGCAGCTTCATGAAAGAAATCACCATTTCTGCTCTCAGCAGGGAGAACACAGCAGAGGTTCCTGAGAGGAGTCGGGGGAATCAGGCTTCTCTCAGCTCTAACCTTATCTTCAGCTGAGTGTTTTACTTTCTTTGCTTTTGCTTGCACTAACTTTAGCTTGGAAAGGAAGCTTTTCAGACTGCTAGACTTTAAGCCACTTTGGATTATAGACTACTGCATAAAAGGCCTCTCTTCACAAAGTTGTAGGGTTTTTTCCCTTTCTTTTTGATTTCAGGCTAAGCATACTACTGCCTTCACAGGCAAAAGATCTAAGCAGCAAACTACAGCAAGCCTTAGGTCAATCAGCTATTTTACTACTAGAAATAAGAATAGATAATTTTCCAGACTTGAATAGTGAGACCTGCAGTCCACTCAACTTCCTGGGTTTGGCCAATTCCACATTTTTAGGTGTCTTCACTTCAAATACATTAACAGTTGCAAACAACAAAAGTGGTTTTTGACAATCCTAAATGGAAAGGGAAATTGTTGAAAAGTTATTAAGGATTTATGGAACAAAAGGACGTTGGAGTATGAGGCTTAGAAAATAAATAGAAACTGTACTAATTAGGATATGAATTCTGCTTCTTCAACAGAGGCCAAATAACAGTGACTTAAACAAGATAGAAGATTCATTTCTGGATCACGTCGGGAGAAAGGGTGCAAGGGGTGTGAGCTGTTCTTCCCTGGGTCCCTTCCACCTGTCTTTTCATTGTCTAAGATGTTGTTTTAATTTGCATGGCTGCATCACCAGCATCACATCCAGGCTTCAGCCCATGGAAAGAAGAAGAGGAAGTAAAGAGTAAACCACTTCCTTTTAAAGATGGGACCTAAAAGTTATGCACATCACTTCCACTTACAGCCAACTGGCCAAAAATAGTCACATGGTCACCCCTAGCTGCAAGGGAGCCAGAAAAAATCTAGTCACTAGCTAGGTAGCTAAATACCCAGTTAATATTTGGGGTGTATGAAGTCTATTTCAAAAAGGCAAAAAGGAGAATGGATGTGGGAGAATTGGCAGTCTCTGCCACAGTAACCCAGGAAGCTCTGGATGACAAAGAAGAAGAAACAATTATCTTTAAGGAAGAACAGTCAGCTGGGGTACCTAAAAGCACTACCACCATTAACATAATGCATTTCTTCCTACTGCTGTGAATAAATTCTAGCTGTCTGTTTATCCTTTTAGTCACTTACTTGAGAGCCAGAGTCCTGGGCCACAGTATCTGATTGCCCATGCCTAATACATGTGCTCATGTCCTGGCATCCAAGAAGGGTGTAATGGAAATCCTGTCTCCCACCAAGACTACATATAATGAGGGATTCTCCAAAAGTAAGAAGGGAGATTAGATACTAAATGACCAAATAAAAATGACAAATGTCCACTACAGATGAATATATAGTTTCTCTTAACTATCTTTTATCATCTCATTAATCTGCTTAAAGTTAATGGATCTTAAAGGGGCAGTAGTTCTGGTTCACGGCCTAGAAAACAAGTAGACATAACTCTAGTAACAGCAGTGAACTCTACCAGCTTATTTAAGACATTTATGGAAATATTATGGGGGAATGATTTACAAGTCAAGGAAGGAGTTTTTGTATTACTATAACCTCAGGATTTCACATATGCAGAGAGGGGTTTCCATTTGTTTTAGAAAACATGATTTTCTTTTATCTAAATAAATTTTAGAAAACATCACATTCCACATATCCAATTAAAGAATCTCTCTCTCTGAAAATGCTGCTTAAAACTTTTAGTTAATGAAAAGAACGTCATCATTTCAGCTAACCAACACTCTCTCTAAGCAGGATGCCAGGCTTGATAAAAATACAGAAAGTTTATAAAACGATTTTGCTCTAGATCCATTTGCAACCTTGTTTCTGGAGGAGGGTACTAGAGCCATTTTGGGTGAAACAATTTTCCATTGTGCAGGCCTATCCCGCACATTGGGCAATATTTAATACTCCAGGCCTCTGGACACTAAATGCCAGGGGTGCCTCATTATAATATACATGATAGTCATTATAATAACAAAGATTTCCATACATTTTCCAGTATTCTCTAAAGTGACAGCACCACCACTAGTTCAGAACAATTGGTTTACAATCTAGAGGAAGATAAATATACAATAGATGATATGGCAATCAGGAAACAGCACAGACTGGGAAATGATTCCTAGTGGCATCTAGCACAGTGTCTGCAGCATGCAAGCAATGTTAAATGAATGAATGGATGGGTAAATGAGTGAAGATGGACTTAACTGGATCTTACAGAGTGGCAGTATATACACAGAATCCTGATGGAGAGGTTGGAGAACAGTAAATAGACTTATAGGGCCTGAGTAAGGAGTTTCCTAACAGGATCCAGATGGAAGAAGGCTTTAAATGTCAGGCATGAGTTGATTTTCTCACTCTGTCACTTAACATGTGACTTTGGACAAGCTCATCACTTCACTACACCTCATCTTTTGTTAACTTGTTAAATGAGGGTACCTGCCTTGTAGAGTAGCTGTAAGAATGAAATGTCAGAAAGCCTAACATAGTGCTTAGTATATCGTTAGCTAACAATAAATGGTAACTATCATTATGTTATATTAGCAAGTTAGATTTAAACTTAAAATGCTGAGTGGGAAACAGTGAGGTGGAGAACGCAATATATGCCAAGTAGTGCATGGGACTGAGGTACAGAAAAGGGTGGAACTGAAGACAAGTTAATCCTAAGAACTCAATTCCAGCTTTTTTTTTTTAACTGAGATAGGGTCTGTCTCTGTTGTCCAGTCTAGAGTGCAGTGGTGCAATCACAGTTCACTGCAGCCTTGACCTCCTGGGCTCAAACCATCCTCCTACCTCATCCTCCTGAGTAGCTGAGACCACAGGCACATGTGCCACCGCGCCTGGCTAATTCTTTTCTTTTTTGTAGAGACAGGGTCTCACTATGTTGCCTAGGCTAGTCTTGAACTCCTGGATTCAAGAGATCCTCCACCTCAGCCTCCCAAAGTGCTGCAAATTATTGGGATGACAATCCTGAGCCACTATGCCTGGCCGGCATTTTTCATTTAAAGCAATATGGTACCATTCCAGGTTTTCTCTTAGTTCCAAGACCATATGTTTTTAAAGTCCTTATAATAAGATATATACTATGATATGGTACTTATGAATTAAAGCTGTGATTGTGGGTACTATTTACATTCTTTTTTATATGCTTTTTACAGTAAATCTCTTAAATCTGTTTTATTTTTATAATTTTCATGTAGAAAGACGTACAATGCAACAAATATTGAAAACCAGTAACTCTCTAATAAAGTCTTCTTATGATAGTTAGCATTCATTGAACAGCCTAGATGGACTGGCAAAATCTTGCCACTAATGTCTGTCCCAAATGACCAGTAACCCACAGGGAGCCACTGAGAGGGACCAGGTGGTTTCTCCAAGAAGTTGATGTACTTTCTGGAGCAGGAATAATGGAGCCCCAGAGCCTGTGGGTACCCAGGGGAGCAAAGGGCAGAGGAGAGGGCCAGAGCTTTGTTCCCAGGCTGTTGGAGCTCAATTGCTTTCTACCCCTTTTCACATCGTGTGAAAAACTATCAGAGAGAGTTCATTTCACTATTGAGTAATGGTTTGAACTGGGTTAAAATAAAAAGCCATTTATTTAAGGCAAGTTTTGGGGGAATTGCCTTAAGGTTCCTTCTGAGTTTATCAAGCTGCTCTGCATGTTAAATGCAATCAATACTTGTTAATGTAATACAATATGCAAAATATAGTAGTTGTTACAGCTGCAAGACAGCTGTATACAATACTGTACATGTAATCATGTCCTCACCTCACAATAGTTTACCAGTGTGACGTACAAAATTGCAGATAAATTATCCACAGTAGTGATTTTTGTATTTAAATATGTATATAGCTTAATTTGCACCTTAGTTTGAGTAACATGGTAACAAATCAACTGTTTGAAAAGCAAAATAATTTCATCAAGCTGGTGATTAAGAAAATGTAGATTTTTAAATTGTATGTGTATAGACACAGCCCTACAGTGATATTTTTGCACATGCTGTGAACTGGAATGTTCATATTCTTATAGTTCAGCTGTAATTTGGTCTAATTTGTCAAAAGGTTTCCCACATACTCTGAATGAATGAATTTAACTAGCTAACATGCAATTAACATTAGTAACATTTTAAGACATTATTTCAGCAAAGGATTTGTTTGGGTATTTTTTAACCTTACACTCAGAGAAAATACAGAAATAACAAGGAAAAAATATTTTACTCATTTTTACTCAAATCTTTTGGATTGGCTCCTTCTAGGACTTAGCCACAATAATAAAAACCTACTTTTTATTGAGCACTTACCATGGACCAGGTAAAGTGCAAAGTGCTTTCCATCCTATCCCTTTTCAATCCTCCAGGTGATCCTTTCCATAGTGCAGAAGGGGTAAAAATGATCTGCTCAAGGTCACGCAGCTTACAAGTGGCAGAGCCAAGATTTAATTCCTGAGCTGTTTGACTCCAAAGCCCTCATTAGTGGCAACACCACCCCAGTCTCCACTCATATGAGCCATCCTGAGAGCTAAATGGCACAAGTAGCAACTACTTCAGGCCATTTGGCGGGATGCTGTATATCTCTCAGGCCATCTTGGGGGTGCTGTATGTCTTTCACTAATGTTCACATCAAGTAAAAATCATGCCTTAGAGAAGAATGCCAAATAATTATAGCAAGCTCTTGATGTTTGCATTTATTTTGTGTCAGGCACTGTAAAATATGATACAGGTTTATTTTTAATTCTCAAAACCCTGCGAGTTAACTATTATTATTGTCAACCCTAATTTACAGATAGTAATTTGAGACATGGGGAAATTAAGTAAAGGTGACATGGCTGGCAAGTGGAGGAGCTGAGATACAAATGCAGCCAGGCTGGGGCCAGCGCTAGAGTTTTCGCCACCATTCTACACAGAGACTGTGCTCTCACAGAGATTGTGCTCTCATCTGCATATTCCCACTGTCTGTGTAAAGCAATGGCTGAGGCTTTCAGAAGTAGCTTTACTAATTGAGGTTTGGAATAACACACTTCTCGACAAAGTATTTTGGGAGGTAGAGGTGAATGATTCAATTCAATAAGTAGATATTCCATTCATATACTCATGTTCTTTTTTGTTCAAAACACTCTTAGATTTGTATTTTCTTTGCAAAGCCATAAAGGGGCAATAAAGAGGAAAGAAAATCTTATAGTGAGAAAAATGTTATAACCATATAAAATGGCTTTTTGGACATATACAAGCTGTAAGACCTTTCTTTTATTCAGATAATATCTAAGTGGCTATAAGAAGATTAACAAGTATAAGACAATACATTTGAATTGTAGAGAATTAATGTTTAATTTGGTGTCCATGGTGCATTCGCAGGCATAGGAAAAGGTTATTTTAAAAAGCAAAATAAAGAGATAGTATAGTTCACATAACATTCAATTGCTATGAGTCACCTCTGAGGCCAGATTTACATGATTAATCAGTCAATTAGTTCAATAATTTCACCACCTGTATTAATCCTTTTTCTAATACAATCTCATAACCTTTGGTCACATGAAAACAAAACTCATACAACTCTATTAAGCTGCTGCACATTAGCTACCTCAGGCAGAAAGAGAGAAAATCTCTCATCCCACAATGTTCCAGCACAGGAGAGAGAGGCTGGAGGCTGGAAGAGAAGAGATTTGCCTGAATGTCTCCTCTCTCCTGATTTAATTGTACTGCACTGAACTGACTAACGAGGCCAAAATGAGAAAACCCATCTAATTATTAAGATTTGGGTGTATCCATTGCCCTTCATACCCTATGGGCTTGATTCACTTTGGAAAGTAATGCAGATCCAAGCAATGCAAATATTTTAGTAGACTCTTCTGTCTGGGAGAGAAATGCTCTTGTCATAGGACTGAAATTACCCTGCGATATGAGAGAGGTGCATACTACAGAAGACTGGGACCCCAGGAACTAAAAAGAGGCCTATGATCATCCAAACCAAGAGAAGAGGTCTGTTTTATACCATGTATGGTTACAGAAATAAAAATAACTATCATTTACTGAGTAGTTACTACGTGTGAAGCACTTGCTAAGCGTTAGGGGCCAGGTATCCCATTTGGGATAGATGCAGTATTAAATAATCAGAAAACCTGGGCTCAGCTTCAGGCACCTCCTGCATGGCCTCCTTGATGTTTGCTTTCCTCCTTTGTGAAAAGGGGTCAACAATGTCCATCTGACTGAGCTAATGTGAGGATCATGTGACATCAGGTTCATGTGGCTGATGATTGCTGTAAGGGCTCCCAACTTTTAGCTAGGCACTGGGCTACCTGAAATAAATACTGCATTTCCCAGGCTCCCTTTCTGTGGAGTCTTGGCTGTGACTATCATGGCCATGGAAAGCAGATGGCAGTCAGGCGGTGGCTGTCATTCACCATCCTTAAGAGAAAGCACGTGAGGGTGCCCTTTGCTTGTTCTTTGTCTCTTTCTCCTGCAAGTTAGAATACAAGCCTGGCATCTTGGATCTCGAGGCTGCAGTCACACATGGTCAAACAACAAGATAGCAGAAGCCTGGGTCTCTGATGCCGTGGAGTGGCATACCACTGAACCAGCCACCCAGACTTGATCAGAAAGAGAAATAAACTTATATCTCTGTACTTTACTGTTAAATTCTGGTTTTCTATACAACTCTATTCTTGTCATTTGTTGTTGTTGTTTATAAAATACCATCCAAGCATATATCTCATTAGGGTAGTGAAGAATGAAAGAAGGGAGAAGAGGGATTTATAGCCCAACAAACAAAAAGCAAACCAGGTGCTTCTCAAAAGTACCTTGAGTGTGCCAGTTTGTAAATGTATATAGCCTCTTCTCTTTTTCTTTATATCACTTTCACATGGCCTGGATTCCAGCTCTAAAATGCCAGGTAGGATTCTATCTTCCCAATGTTGTTACTCCCATGGAATGTCAGCTCAGAGGAAGAGTCTAAACAACAAACCTCCTTACCAGAAAGGTTTAAGGCTCACAGAAGCACTGCCTCCTCAATGTAGCATTGGCTCCCTAGGAGGAGAAACCTGCAGCAGCCTGGAACCAGGTTGACATAGGGCTCCAGAGATGTGTTTACCATTTGGAGGTAGAGGCTTTAAGCCAGATGAAAAGGGTGGTCAAGATCCCAAAGATCTATCTCTGCCCACACTAAGCACAACTGTGAAAATGAAAGATAATGGCAAAATGTATTGCTGATGTTGATGTGTGGTCCCTGCCAGATTCACCCTCCTCAACACCTAAGTATTGACAAATCCAGCGCCTTTCCCACTCTCCCTCATTCTCCAGAAGTGCCACAGACCAAATGGCTAGTCATTTGCCTTTATCACTGTCACTCTCAGTCCAGACTGCTAGCCAAGGAAGCATGCACACCAGTCCCCAATCAATGGTGCAGCATTGGGCAAGTCACTTGGTTTCTTCCACTCTAAAATTAGAGAACTAGAAAATTGCTTAACACCCCTTTCAACACCATAATCAGTGATCCCGTGCAGCCATGTTCAACGATGCACTGAATCCAGAGAGAAGCCCTAGTGCAGAGCAATGGCACTCAGTGGTGTCAGGGCCTCCCAGGCCTCAAGGACCCTGAAATTCCTCTCACCGGAAGTTGACACCCTATGGATTCTGCATCACTGTGATCTTTCAGAAACAATCTGCCATATCTGCCCACCTCAGACAGCCTGCTTCATTCTCACCTGGGCTAATATCAGGCACAGGTGTATGATGGGAAAATCTATCTGCTCTCTCTCCCATTTCCCCCACCTTTAATGGCACCTCTTCTGCCCTAGGCCTCAGTGCTGACATATATGTGTAGGTCAGAAGACAGGTAAAGGATTTTTTCCCAAAGGCCCACCTCCTGAAGTACTACCTGTCTTCAGGGATCAACTCAGCATCACTTCCTCTAGGAGACCTTGCCTAACCCACACAGGTGGTTTTGTGCACCATCTGCTGCTTCTCTGGCACCCTGTCTATGACTGTGATAACTCGCCACCTTGTGATGTGTTACCTGTGTGAAGCTCAAAAGAGTATGTTGAATGGGGAAAAAAAAGCCAGTAAAAAAAAGTATATGTTGTATGCTTTCATGTAAGCGAAGTTGAAGACAATGCAAAAAAAAAAAAAAAAAACCCACCATATCTATAGTGATTGTCTTTAGTGAGATAATTTGACTAAAAAGGGCCACACAGAAAATTTTGAGGATAATAAAAATGTTTTGTATCTCAATTTCAATAATGATATATGGGTGCATATATTTGTCAGAAGCCATTGAACTTAATTAAGTTCTGTGCATTTTACTGTATGTAAATTTTTTCTCAATAAAGCAAAAAATTTTGAAGGTTACCATTTTAGAAGAACTATGCACCTCAAGAAGTAACGCTATGAGCATTTTTCCTTGGGAGATGGAAAACCTCAGGTATGTTCTATATGAGAAACCACCTCATAGGAGAGAATATATGGCATTATACCTAGCATAATGACAGTGCAAAATATAAGCCCTTTTAAAAATGACAAACCGTCAGTCATTTGAGGAATCAAAGAGGAAAAAGTGTTGTTCCAAGCCCTCATTAAAATTTCACTTTTGCTTACCTGCCATAATAGGTCTTAAATCAATTCTCTGATTATGAATTGCCTCTTATAATATTGTCTATTATTTTTAGCCTCTTTTTTAGAAGAGTAGAGAAAAATATTTTAACTCAATGAGAGAATCAGGGAAATGTGATTGCAAGCCAAGGTGAACAAAGGCATTTTATGAAGCCAGAGTGATTGGTAAGTGTTCTGAGATCTACGAATTAAGAGCTATGCCTCTTGTGCCTGGTTGCTTAATAAGAAAATGCTTTCATTTTTGACAATTTGCACAGAGACTTCAATTGGCATCAGCAGCCCATAAATGTATCCAAAATATATATCTTACATAGGCTTGTAGGACTCAAGCTGATGTTTCTCAGCTCTTTATTACTGGACACCCCCCTCAGTGAATACTGCAGATTCAGAAGCTCCTTCATTTGTGCACGTACACACGGGCGTGCGTGAGCGCGCACACATACACACACATACATTTATCTTTCACCCACTGAGTGGGCTTTGGAGTCATGTTTCATCTTCCATTTATTAGCCCCATGACTTGGAGCAAGTTACTTAATCTGCTTTCCAGATTCCTCATCTATAAAATAGAATAATAACAGAATGTACTTCAGAATTCCTTATAGGTTAAATATGATTATGTATTTAGAATAGGATTTAGCTAAAAGTAAAGCTTAGTGAATGCTAGAAGGAAAGCAGCAATTCAGTGGAGATTTAGAAACAAAAGAGACTTTAGATATTATCAATTTATAAATGAGAACACTAATGTTTAGAAAGGGAAATTGACTCCCTAAAATTACACAGATATTTGATGGCAGAGCTGGTACTAGAACATAAATTTTCTGACTCCCAAAATAATACTCTTTCCAATACTCCTAGTCTTTCCTCCTCTGCCCCCCAGTTTTTGCTATGCCAGGCACCCATGAATAAGAATATATCATGATGAACAGAATTAAGAGACCCATATTCTACTCCCAGACTGATGCCTCCTTCAACTTCTTATTTCTATTTTATGAAATGAAGGGATTGGAACCATATGATTGCAAAGATTCTGATCAGTAATAGCAGCATTCTATGATCCTATTGACAAAGCTAAATTCTGCACCATTTTTATGGGTGAAGAGTGGGACAGGAATCACTTTCACCACCTTCTACAGTCTTCTGCTCTTTCTAATCACTTTGTGAAGTTGTCCCGTCTTGCACTCACCTCCTTGCTATCTCCCACTCCAGTGTTTTCACTTTCTGCCTGGAGCAATGTGGGGGGAATGTAAGGAACACAGATGAAGTAGGGAAAGGAGATCTAGGGAGGCATCTCTGGCAGGAGATTAGAGACCTAGTGTGTTCCTCATGCCTGAAGGTTTACACAACAGCTATCTAAATTAAAGAGCAACCAGTAGCCTCATAAAGGCATGGATCACGTTTTGTGGAAATAAGCTGTAGAAGAAATCTAAGAAATTATTTTAATTCTGTTTCCAGAACAAAGTGTATCTCCTCTTTCTGGATCATTAGAAGAGTGCTAACTTACAGTAATACATGAGTTCTATAAGAACAACAGAGGGCCAGCCATGGTGGCTCGTACCTGTAGCCCTAGCACTTTGGGAAGCTGAGGCAGGTGGATGGCTTGAGCCTAGGAGTTTGAGACCAGTCTGGGCAACATAGTGAAACTCCATCTCTACAAAAATACAAAAAATTAGCCAGGCATCATGGTGCACACCTGTAGTGCCAGCCACTTGGGAAGCTGTGGCAGGAGACCCACGTGAGCCTGGGAGGTCAAGTCTTGAAAAAAAAAAACAAAAAAACTATAGGATGCGGTAAGCATGTCTATCCCCTAGGTTAAAGGAAGGGTGAAGGTGAGCTAGACCACTGTGATTAGATAAAGAAAGCAGACTCAGTGGCCTCTACACCTGCTTTTACATAAAGTGAGAAAGACCCAGATGCACAGAGAGCTCTGAAATGTCACGGAGGAAGCAGATGAAGAAGACAGTACAGGAGAGAGTAAAAATGAACAGGATGGGATCACACTTGTTCTCCAGGTAGAATTTGGAACATGAAATGGTTGCCTATTTGGTCCCTCAATTTCTTTTCATATAAACCCCTCTTAAGCCCATCAGGTCAAAGGGCAGAGCCAGAGAAGCTAATCCACACAGGTAGAAACAACTGGCCAAACAGTCCATCAAACATGAAGTCAAAGTCTGGACACTGAGTAGTCCTACCCTTCACCCAAGAAGGGGATAATGCGGTGATCCACCTCATATGATGAACAGAGGAAAGAACTAAGGATGCTTGGCTTAGAGAAGAGATCCATTTGGGGCAGAGAAGAAAGTTTCAAATGTGAAGGAATAAATGTGATAAAGAAAAGAGGTTACTTCTCCTTAACTAGAGTGAACATCATTCTCCTTGTCCCTGGGCCAGCACTAGCTTATGCCTGTTGACCCAGGACTAGTTTAGCATTTGTCCCATTTGAAGAATGTTTATTAAAGCTGCATCAAAATAAGTCAGGATAGGTTTGGTAGACTTCCACTTTGTACTTCCAGCTTCTGCTATAATTCTTACTTGGCTTTGTGTAATGCACACAGGGAAGTGAACAGAGATCTCACTTTAACACGTGGTTTAAAACCAAAAGATGATCAACAATCCATCTCTCTTTTCCCAACCCTTTTCAGAGGCAACATGATTAATAGCTCACTTTCAAGAACAGCATGCAGGGTGCATGCTTGCCCACATGACAAAAGATACTCAGATACAAGCACTTGTAAACTTCCAGTGTTAGGTGGTAGGAGACGTAGTCATTCCTCCCTCTGCTGGTGATTTCATGAATGAACCAGGTGGACCAGCCTGTGTGAAATGCCTAAATGCACAGATACGCCAGGCTCCCAGCTAACCATTGAGTGGGAAGTGTGGGAAATTACATTACACATCAGAGTAGAGTCTGAACAGTTTTACCATAGAATGTATCATAGAAAGTAGTCTGAAAGCTCTTACTAAAGTGATTTTGTCATTTATAATATGGTGTTCAGTAATTTTTTTATTTTGTAATAAACTCTTTCAGCTGCAATGCTGTTTTTTAAAGTGCCTATTAATAAAAAATTAAGTACTGAATTTCTATGTCTCAAGAATATTTGTTAAGACTTGCCATCCACCATGAGGGCCATCGTGATATCACTGACCACGTGAAAACCTGAAGACAAACCTAAGAACCATCCTCGTCTACTTCAAAAGTTAATTATTTTAAGACAACTATGCCCAAAGATGAAGATTTAGCACTTTCAGCTGCAGAACATGTATTTATGTATTATTCTGTGAGGCATGACTTTTTATTCATATCAAATGACTGTTCTTCTAAATAAATTTCACTTACTTTTTATTCCAAATATTTCTGTGCATATACAAAAGGTAAAGTGAAAGCCGTATGGAATGACTCCATAAGTAGAAAAAACTTCAAAAGTTAAAAACTGTCAGTTTAATATCATTTTTATCGCTGAAGTTTCAAATATACTATCTGTTCATTCCAAAAATAGCTCCAGTATTTCCAATATTTCCGTCTATCTCATGAAAAAATTCAACAGTGAAAATAAAAACTTTTGTAGCGGACATATGATTTTTGGAGTACAGTGTTATGGTAAAAGCAATATTCTTACTAAGTTAAATCAGACCAGACATGGTGGCTCAAGCCTATAATCTCAGCACTTTGGGAGGCCAAGGCAGAAGGATTGCTTGAGGCCAAGAGTTCAAGACCAGCTTGGGCAACAGAATGAGACTGTCTCTACCAAAAGAAAAAAATGTTTTAAAAACCAACTGAAAAGGAAATAGTAGTGACGATTCTATGGCATAATAATTGTATGACTCTCTAACAATTGCCTTGTATCTGCATCCCAGAAAAATGGGTCAATGGGTCAACAGTAGCGAGAAATGTGGAAATAAGTACGTGAAAATGCTGTGAAAACAGTCAAGGGCAACACAGATGCAATCATTATTAATAAATTGAAGTATATATATATATATTTTTTTTTTATGTTGAAAAGATATATATATTTAGAATTAGGCAGCTGGACTCAGTTTAGATGATCCCAATTTTGTTGGCAACATCCAAAGCGTCATAATCAGGAGCTAGTCGAACATATGCCTTTTTCTCTCCATCAGGCCGAATCAGGGTGTTGACCTTGGCCACATCAATGTCATAGAGCTTCTTCACAGCCTGTTTAATCTGGTGTTTGTTGGCTTTAACATCCACAATGAACACAAGTGTGTTGTTGTCTTCTATCTTCTTCATGGCAGACTCAGTGGTCAGCGGAAACTTGATGATAGCATAGTGGTCAAGCTTGTTTCTCCTGGGGGCGCTCTTCCGAGGATATTTGGGCTGCCTCCGGAGTCGCAGTGTCTTGGGCCGCCGGAAGGTGGGTGACGTGCGGATCTTCTTTTTTTTGTGGCTGTGGACACCTTTCAACACTGCTTTCTTGGCCTTTAAAGCCTTCGCTTTGGCTTCGGCTTTAGGAGGGGCAGGAGCTTCCTTCTTCGCTTTCGGCGCCATCTTGTGAAAAGGGTCTCCAATGCCCGTTCCTGAAGTATATATTTACATTTTTAGTGTATCCTATATTTGATCATTGGCTATGCAAATCACTGTTTTACATACACTAAGATTTTGGTCTTCTGTGCTCAGGTATTCAGATTTCTTAGGCTAGGCACACTTTAATTTGTGTTAACTTGCATTTTGTCCTTCCACAGAAGCATGTTTTACCTCCCAAAATAGCTCATATGAATGTTAAGGTAAGGGTCCCATCTCACATTTTCCTGTTCAGCCCTCACAGTGTTTAGATCAATGTTAGCAACTCAGACGTCTCAGGAGACAAGACTGGCTTCATAAAAATCCTTTCTTCCACATTTGATAACAATAAAGTCTCAAATCTTTAGCACATTTTTCTTCTCATAAAGAGTAAGCTCCATTCTGTGAGCCTTCCCTGTTCCTGCCTCCTATTATTCCCCCACAAAGTGAAATGTTACTATGACCAGGATTCAACAAACAAAATGAACATGGCTCAAATCCTTAAAACCCTAAGAATACTTCTCAATATAATAGAATTCAGATCCACTGGTGTGCCCAGCAGCTTGTGATCCCAAGGAAGATAAAATGTGTGCCTTACTATCTAATTCTTTTTCACTCCCTTCAATTGCAGTGGGATCCTTTTATCATTATTTTAATGTTTCTTTGTCTAAATGGCTGAAAGCCTTCATTCCGTGCTCTTGAGAGCTGATCCGAATCACACCCACAGAGCGTATTGTGTGAACTTGCAATTATTTCCTGTGAATGCTCTGTGAATGTGTTGAAATCAAGCATGAACATTTCCAGCCAAACTGCAAAATTTTTTTTCAGGACCTTTGCAATATCCTAAGCTCTGAAAACAGAGTGTTAGTGGTAGTTTGTAACACAAAAATTGCAGATGCTCAGTTTACAGAGGCAAAGGTTTCTGTTTCAACATTCACAGTTTTAATGTTTAAATAGTAAACCTTAAATAGTATTTGAGCAGTCAACAGTCCTATACCATTCCCGGACAACTGTTTCAAAACAAAACTTCCATAACGATTGTAAGGACAAAGGGGGCTCACCACTGTCTCCTGATACACATAATGGGAAAAATATTTGTGAAACTATTACTGATGTATGGTGAGGGTTCCCTGGCAGGCATTTCATCATTATGCTATGGTGGGAGGGAAAGTACATGCCCCCTCAAGAAGAAGGAGAGTATGGGGTCAAGAAAGTTCCGACCAGACCGGAAGAGAAAATGGAAAGCCTTCATGTTTCAAACCCCAGTGGAATATGGGGAGGAGAGATAAGTAATAACAGATAAAATACTCATGACTTCACTTATCGCCTCTGAAGTGAAACCCTGGGAGGAAAAGACACGATAGAAACATCCAGCTAGATATGGGCGAGCACTTGAGCTGTTAGTGGGATTTGTACTGGCAAGCTCCCCTCGGCATAGTCTGGGCAACCTGCAAGACACAGGAGAAAACATACCCAGGGCCTCATCCCAAAGAGCATGGGAACAAAAGTTCAGACTGGTAGAGAGACTAGGCTAACAGAGGAGCCCTGGCGGCGCTCCTGTTTTCCCAACGCCCAGGAAGGTTCACAAGAGATCTGGGACCTCCTGTAGGCCCTGGATCAGGTGTAGCAGGACAGGAGGGCCTGTGGAGGATTGCAGTCAGGATTAAAAGGTTACAGCATTCAAGAATTACATGGCCAGAGGCAAAAGCATGAAGTCGGTGCTAGGTACCTGATCTCCAAATAGCCAGATAGGCCCACCTCCAACACCAGCTCAGGGAACACACTAGTTCAGCTATCACACAGTAAAGACCAGTGAGGATGCAAAGAGCCCCGTAAGCATTGGAAATTCCCGTATCTCCCCTGCTAACATGAGGTTACACATGCCCCACACCCTGATCTATCCAGGGGCCATGATAGAGAGGGAGGGGTGGAAATATAAACATGAGGTGGAAATATAAACAACTGAACACTTACCCAAAAGAAACTAAGTCATCCGAGGGCGACTATTTAAATCCCAAAGTTCTGGGATAGCGTTAATTGGCAAGTTTAAAGTTGGTTTCCACATCTTTCCCTAACTACCACCATCCAGGAGAGTGCGTTCAGTAAGGAAGATCATGTAAGTTTTAAGTAACAAACCAACTCCATTTGCTTTGCACATCTGTGTGAGACATATGAGTGTATCCCACCACTACCCACAGTCCTGAGTGTTCCTTTCCCACGCCCCGATTCTAAGGTGACTGATTTTATTTCAAATGCTTTTTTTCTATCCCAAGTTAAGATTTCATTTCTTTTGCTGGTCTCATCTCATCAAGATGCACCTGAGAAAAAAAAAATTGAGAGCTGGAAAAAGATGGCCAATGTCCACACTGGCCTGGGGGAACCAGTGGGGTGGTGTTTCCACACTGTGGGGTTCCGGGGCTGTGCTGACTTAGGAGGAAGTGTGTACGCGTGGTTCCACCTGGTGACGTCCAAGCACCCTGAGACCTCCACAGAAGCATTCGTGACCAGACTAGGAGCCAGCAGGGCATCTAAATGTTAGGGAAGTACCCCATATATCCCCATTCTCTTGGTCCTAAGTGAAACACACATTCCCTTCCAAATCTGTGAAGCCTAGTGATAGGTGGTTATGGCAAATCACTCCTACACACAAACCCGCACACACACAGCAATCACGCGTTAAACAGCCCCTGTTCCCACCGCCACCATCGCACTCCATCACCAAAGCAACGAGGCAAATCCGTCCCCTCCACCGGTCCTAGGGCAGAAACTCCTACTTGAGACCCCCACATTACCCCTTTGTGAGTTATTTGCCTTCTTTCAAGCTTGCTCTTAATGTTCTATTAACTCTTCAAACCGTTTTTGGAAAGAGAAAGTGAATGAATACATTCATTTTATTTTTACAAGAATAAAACCACTCCGACTGCACTAGGAAAGGAGGAAGAGGGCATAACTCTGCCTTTTCCACGTGGGCCAGGGCCCTGCTGGAGAGAACCCTATAACTTGCCTTCTCTGTTCTTTAGCCTGCTTGAGGCAAAGTTGACTCCCACTCACAATTTGATTTGCTTTCATCTGTCCAAGGCCTACTGTTGTTTCAGATTTAATCGTTCGGCCTGAGACTCTATTCTGTATAGTGATGTCAAAGACCTCTGCCTCCTTCTTCTAATTAGTCTTACTCCTGCTGCAGAAGCCAACTTATATTTTCCTTCTGCATTCTTTTCTGGGCAGCATGCCCAAGGTTAAAGAACACACACAGATGTACTCTGGCTTGATCTTTAAAAGTGCTTTTTCTTTCTTCCCTTCTGCCTTGTAAAATGTCTCCTTTCTCTCACAGCTCAGGCAATAGTCAGCACCTGGGCAGTCTCTTATTAAAAATCAAAAAGAAAAGCATTCTTCTCCCAAATAATTTTTTTCCTCCTTGAGACCTGGTGTCCATTGGATGATAAGTCCAAGATACGTTGATTATATTTCCCAGAGTTCTTTCCTCTATTTCTACTTCTAGAAATTTTAAAAAAAAAAAAAGCTGTGCTCTATCAATATTTAATGATAGCAATTATCTTGAACTGGCAAAAGTGCCTTCCATTATGTAAGGTAGAAGGACAGCATTTGTATAGTCCTTGTATAAAGATTCTTGTTCCATTACATCTACTAGGGGGAACAATGTAATAAATAATTAACTAACTAAAATTGTTGCAATGAATAATAACATGGTCAGGAAGGACTTCCATCAACATACAAAATCAATCCTGTGAGGACGCCACCACCAGTAATGATAGACACCCTCCACTCCTCTTCACTCCTGATGCAGGCCCAAAGGACCTGGTTCCATCCTGATTGCATCTTGAACTTGCAGCAATGTTAAAAAATGAGGCCTGAGCAAGGAAAAATGTTTTCTAAAGGGAAATTTTGGCTACAAGCAGAGCCCTGCCCTTGGCCTAGTATTGCACCGTTGGTTTCAGGTGCTGTGAGCTCAGGCCTCTCACCTGACTTCTACAGGACTCTTCCCAAGGACTGACCATGGGGCTTCCACCAACACAGAATAAGCTAAGTGTTCATATGAAAAACAGATCGAACACCTATGTCTTGCTAAATACTTCTAGAACTCTAATCTATCAAAGAAATAAATTCATAAAAATTATTGATTAAAAAGTGAGAAGCTGCCATCTTAATACCACAGCTGACTGGTTGTGCCATCTGGGCCACAAGGGTACTGCAACCACTGCCTGGACTCTCACTATTTTGTCCCACATGTCTGATGTCTGCTACCACCATTGCAGCTTCCTCCCTGAAGAGCACAGCTCTCCCTGAAAGGGGAGTAAAGAAGATGATATTAGTCTGTTCTCACACTGCTAATAAAGCCATACCAGAGACTGGATAATTTATGAAGGAAAGAGGTTTAATGGACTCACAGTTCCACATGGCTGGGGAGGCCTCACAATCATGGTGGAAGGCAAATAAGAAACAATGTCATATCTTACATGGCGGCAGGCAAGAGAGCGTGTGCAGGGGAACTCCCCTTTATAAAATCATCGGATCTCACTATCACAAGAACGGCACAGGGAAAACTCACCCCCATGATTCAATTACCTTCCACCAGGTCCCTCCCATGACGTGGGAAATATGGGAGCTACAATTCAAGATGAGATTTGGGTGGGAATACAGCCAAACTATATCAAAGAGTAAGGTTCTGTTACACCAGGCTGTCATATCTCACCTGTTATCACCTCTTCCTGAACATGGAGGAAGAGTAGATGAATAATAACAAGAAAGGAGATCCCTGAGGATTTCTTCCAGCTTCATCCTAAAACTGAAGTCCAGCACTTTACATGCTTTGTACTGGGTTTATCATGTATTTTCTAATCAAAGAAATTTCTGTTGTTATTTTGATGACTTTCTCTACCACAGTAACATTTTGTTGCTCAACTATGTAGCTGAAAAAATAGGGATGCTATCTAGAATTCACTGGTAAAATTAGTCAGCAACAATTCACCTAGCTAGCAGAGTGACACAAGCTTCAATCAAACACATCCAGGATTTAGTCAATTTGGAAAAGACAGCAGGCCTTGCTTCAGATGCTCACTGTTTGATGTCCATAAGAAAAATTTTCTGTTCTTAAAGGACTCTTGCCAAAAATGGCTGCATAATAAAAAATACAAGAAAGAACAGAATTGCCTGAGCTACCAGAACTTGGTGCAGAATATGACGTACCAAAAGGAACAGAATCACATGGCCAATGGGTACAGCAAAAATGCAGTAGCTCAGCTTGGCAGGAAAGGAGACAAATGATAAAAGCAATTCAGATTTAAAACTGCAAACAAAGAAGGTTCTGTAAATGCATCTCAGCCTACCCAAGAGAGCAGGAAGCAGTTTGTGGACTAATTAGAAACTAGAGTATATGACAATGAAATCTTTCTCTGTATAATGTTGTATAATGTTGGGCCTGAAACTATAACTTTCCTAAAAATGAAAATGTAGACTTTGACAACACTTACTCACGTGTCTCTCCTACTGCTTCTCGGTCTATAGTTTTTGTTTTTTCCGTGATTACTTATGAACAAATTGATATTAATTAAATGTCTTGTTACTAGAGATTTTCAAGTTACAATTTAAATTTGTAACCCAATCTGCCATCTTGAAAATAAGGAATAACTGAATTGAGGTTTACAAAATTCAAAGAAAGAAGGAAAGGAAAGAGATTGGAAGCAATTCACTTGCACAAAAGTAGAAGAGTTAAGTCATCTAAATAATGGAATGTTGTAAGGCCATTACAAATCATTTTCACAAGGAAAAAACCCAAACATGTCAGGGGAAATGTTCATGATATATTAAGTGAAACAAAAACATTATAATACAAATTTTCTAAAAAGAAAACAACTTAATCTGGGTTAAAATATCCCCAATGTTAACTTTTTTTCTTGAACATATGTTATGGAAATGTTTAATATCCATCTTTATATTTTTCTGTATTTTCTATAATACATACATGTAACTTTTATATTCAAAAAAAAAGATGGTATTTTTAAAAGAGTACCTCAATCATAGAGAGGTGGTCAAGGATTGAAGCATATAAACAGATCAAAGAGACAAACATTGAAAGTGACCTTCCAGGTGCCATCTGGGGTGAAATGGCCTCAGCTTAAGAGCTTGCCTGGCTTGTGCTAGGGAAAACCACAGCAGACTATCACTACCTGAGGTTATTAAGGATTCAGATTATAACAAACGCTCCATTTTTTGGTTCACTCTTTACATTGTTTCTAGAAAGTTCATTGTAGGTTCAGTTGTATCTGACTTGATTAAAGTGGGTAAAATTTATAACCTATAATTGATTATCTTCTACCCCAGCCATGTTTTATGATTTCTGCAATGATTAAAATAGAAGCATAGAAGTTTAGTCTTGTAACAAGACCATTTGACAGCAGGACAGTCCTTATCTCTTTATATTACATGGAAGAAAAACCTAGTGAAGAAAATTGACCCGACGGCAGAGGACAGAAAGTATAATCAAATTTCTATCTTCCTCAAAAATCTTCATCTCAATTATTGAGCTACCCAAAACACTTTGTTTGGTTTATTAAGTCGTAAATCAAATTTAAGAGCACACAGAAACTAAGTAACATAGGTCCGATAGATGGTTTGCTAGTTTCCCTTTAAGATGATGTCCTTCTTAGAAGAGATTCATGTTTTTAGTTGTATATTTTATTTCTCCAAGAGGGAGTTTATATTGTCTCTACAAACAGCTCACCTGTTGGCAATAACAGTGTTCAAGTGTGCTATACAGTAGCCTTCCAGTTGTAGTTTTCAAGGTGCTAGAGACATCTTTAAGTATGTTTTACACAAGGAAGGAGAGTGTTGGCTAATGCAGTAGGTCAATCAGGTAGGGAGGGTTAAGAATGCTTCCACTGTACTTATCCTGTAGCACTTATATATTGTAATTACCCATTAGGGTACATGGCTGAGAGAGTGCACTGTGACATCTGAGTTCAAAACCTGGCTTTGCTACTTCCAAGTTACATAACTTTAAGCAAGTTATATAACAACTCTGTGTCTCAGTTTCTTCATCTGGAAAATAATCATAATAACAGACTCTACCTCAAAGTTATTCAGAGGATTAAGTGAGATAGTTCATTTGTATCAGTTGGAGGGATTCCCTAGTGCATAGGAATTCTTCAATAAATATTTATTATTATTATAATTATTGTTGTTGTTGTTGTTTCCTCCATAATGGCAGGGACTTGATCTCATTCAACATTGTGTAGTTACTTAGGTGGAAAACCAGAAATGGACTAAGCTCTTACCTACCATTTTGAATGTAATGCTCTTCAAAATTCCTCATTTCTTTTGCCACAATTAGTAGGGGGCAATTAGTAATTCAGGCCCCTAAGTCTGGCTTATTTAATGCAGTTCCGGCACAGCTGTGTGGCAAGGGCTTCACTATAGTTAGCCACCTGCATAGAGGTCAGCTTTCATATTTAAAATCCACCTGCTCCCAAAAACGAGTTTTAATATGCAATAGCAGCAGCTTCACATACTGAGGAATGAGCTGTATGTACTTCCTTCAAATCTCTAATAAATAACCCCTGTGTTGTTTGGGGTTCATGAACAACAGGTTACACATTTACAACACATGACAGTGAGCTCTACTGGAGTGGGGCTTGAATGTGGGCTGTAGAACTATATAGTGATCATTCAGACAGTAAAACCACTGATTTCCAAGGAAGTGGGATTGTTTACACAGATTTCCAGATCTCTTCAAAGGGCAGAAAACTCCTGGTAATGTAGTCAGAATCCTTATTTAAATTGTTGGGGGTGTGTGGAGGGGGGAGGGATAGCATTAGGAGATATACCTAATGTAAATGACAAGTTAATGGGTGCAGTGCACCAACATGGTATATGTATACACGTGTAACAAACCTGCACATTGTGCACATGTATCCTAGAACTTAAAGTATAATAAAAAATTAATTAAAAATAAATAAATGAAGTCATCTTCTGAAACCTTGTAAGATTGTCCATTTTGAATTCAAAATCCTTCACTTATGAGTTTTCTCCTTAAAGTTTACTTTAAATATTTAAAAAATCAATCCCATTTTCCTCTTCACTGCCATAAAATTGAGAGTTTTCTCTAAACTTCCTAATACAGTTGAAAGCTTTTGCCAACTAGTGGCCAGGACTATGACATGCTGAGTATTGAAGAGTGGGATTATCTGAACTATTTGTCCTCAGCATCTTTGTCACAGGTAGGCATAAGTGGGGCAGGAGAGGGCTCTCCCACCCACTAGGAATGTTGAGTGATGGTTCTGCAATTATCACATTGCCTCTCTAAGTGATAAATTGGCAGCCTGCCTCAGGAAGAGGCCATTTCCTGATGGTCGATACCTGTTGCACTAAAGTGTTAACTGAATGCAGATGCCAGTGAGAGCAACTTCCCAGGCACGTGCATTAAGAGACAAAATGGCGGACTATGACCTTCCAGGGGAAGTCCACCAGAAAAGGGAAGAAAGCCTCAGATAGGCAAGTGTACAACTTCCTAAACACATTGCGCATGTTCACTTCCCAAGGGTAAGGGGGACACTGTGCATGCAGGCAGTCCATGCTAAGGGAAGAATCACGGGAAAAGGGGCAGCCTGTGAAGTGCTAGAATCATGGTTAAACATCATGCTTTTCTTCAAGGTGACCACGTGGCTTTTTTAAATAAACTTTCACTCCTGCTCTGAAACTTGTTTCAGCCTCTTTTTCTGCTTTATGTCCCTCAGTTGAATTCTTTCTTCTGAGGAGAAAAGAATTGAGGTTGCCATAGACCCGTATGGATTTGCCACTGGTAACTAAGTATGCCTTCCACCGGTAACATCTCTGCTCAGAAATTGTCCCCCACACCCTACTCCTCTCCAAAGCACCAACATTTCTCCATTGTCTGACATTTGCAGCCTGCAAGGCTTAGCATTCCTTCTCAATATTTATCTGTGTTTCCCCAATGCCTAATAGAAATCTCATTCATTAAACAAAAGCTTTCTGAGCACCTCCAACCAAACAGGCACTGGAACAGGTGCTGGTGATAAGGCACTGAACAAGACAGACTTGGTTCCATTCTCAAGAAACTTTGATTCGATAGGGAGAAACAGATGAATAAACATACACTCAATTTCACCTGGTGAATAAAAAAATTGTATTAGTTCATTCTCACACTGCTATAAATCAATAAAACCTAATAGAAACCTCATTCATTAAAAAAAAGCTTTCTGAGTACCTCCAACTGCTGGTGATAAGGCACTGAACAAGACAGACTCGGTTCCCATTCTCAAGAAACTTTCATTCAGCAG
The DNA here is from genome assembly GCF_000951035.1 of Colobus angolensis palliatus. NCBI lineage: Eukaryota > Metazoa > Chordata > Mammalia > Primates > Cercopithecidae > Colobus > Colobus angolensis. The sequence goes on from NW_012120376.1 coordinate 5,426,966, forward strand.
GGAGAAATAGATGAATAAACATACAAACTCAATTTCACCTGGTAAAAGATCAATAAAAAAATTGTATTACTTCATTCTCACACTGCTATAAAGAAACACCCAAGACCGGGTAATTTATAAAAGAAAGAGGTATAATTGACTCACAGTTCCACACGGTTGCTGAGGCCTCAGGAAACTTACAATCACAGTGGAAAGGGAAGCAAGGACCTTCTTCACATGGTGGCAGGAGACAGAAGTGAAAGCAAGGGAAATGCCAGATGCCTATAAAACCATCGGATCTCCTGAGAACTCACTCACTATCATGAGAACAGCATGGCAGAAGCCACCCCCATGATTCAGTTACCTCCCTCCCACCCTCAATACGTGAGGATTACAATTTGAGATAAGATTTGGGTGGGGACTCAGAGCTAAACCATATTATTTCATCCCTGCCCCCTCCCAAATCTCATGCCTTTTCAACAGTCCCCCAAAGTCTTAACTCATTCCAGGATTAACCCAAAAGTCCAAGTCCAGAGTCTCATCTAAGACAGAGGAAGCCCCTTCCACCTAAAAGCCCGTAAAATTAAAAGCAAGTTAGCTACTTCCAAGATACAAATGGAGGTACAGGCATTAGATAAATGCTCCCATTTCAAATGGGAGAAACTGGCCAAAACAAAGGCGCTAAAGGCCTCATGCAAGTCTGAAATCCAGCAGAGGAGTCATTAAATCTTAAAGCTCCAAAATAATCTCCTTTGATTCCATGTCTCACATGCAGGGCACACTGATGCAAAAGGTGGGCTCCCACGGCCTTGGGCAAAAATAAAGCAAAGTAATGTAACGAGGCTGAATACTTAAATTGGGTGAACAGGGAATGTCCCACTGACGAAGTGAGATTTAAGCACAAACCTCACACAAAGCTGCCAAAAAGAGTGCAAGGGAGGAGCACATCAGGAAGAGGGCTTCAAGTTCAAAAGGCCTGAGGCAGAAGCAAGTCTGGATCATGAGAGGAACCAGGAGGAAGCCAGACTAGCTAGAATCTAGGAAGAGGCATGCCAGATGACATTAGGGAGTTGGCTGAGGCCAAATCATGCAAGATCTTGTGAGAAGGAAGTTTAGATTTTCTTTTTAATGTGAATGGGAAAATACTAAAGGATGCAGTATTGCAGTCTGAAGAAGCTACCATTAGATCTATAAGATGTTACAAGATTTTAGAAGAATGATCTCTCCTTCAATAGGAGAGCATTGAAGAGTCATGGTCTGTATTATTTTACTTCAAGCCAGCCCCAGCACTGGGATTTTCTATCAGACACAGCTCCCCAGGATCATGAATCAGAGGCATGTGGATTAGTTTTCTGGACTCATTTTAACCAAAAATGCTTCTGCTTTCTCTTTACCCTTTGAAGATACTACAAACTTTAATTATGATTAAGGCAGAGCCTAACAAAGGCCCATTTGCCCAACTGCCTACTCAGCATCTCTATGGGTACCTCAGACTCAACCACAACCCACTCCCACCTGCTCCTCTCTGAAACCCAGTTCTCCTCTAGTGTTCTCCACCTAAGGAAAAAACACCCTACATCTCTAGTTTCACAAGCCAAGTATTTGGGAATTATCCTACACCTTGCACTCTTTCACCCCTGTATCCAATCCTCACCAAGTTCTCCTCAAAGTGTCTCAACTCCATTTTCTTCTCTCCATCTCAACTAACACTGAGATCCCTGATTCAAACCACCATCATACAGCAGGAATCTCTGAACTGGCCTTCTCCCAATCACTTTTGTTCTCCACAATACATTGCATGCCACCTGAGTTATATTAAAGATGCTTAAAGTTCTGCAATGGTTTCTCATTATGCTTAGAACAACCCCAAATCTGGTCTACAAGGTTTCAAGTAGCCAGGCCCTTGTCATTCTCTCCAGACTCATTTGTGTATCTGTGTTCCAGCCCTCCTGGCCCCTACCAGTTCCTAAGGTGCAACTGCTTTCTTTCATCTCACGACTCTGGCCATGTTCTTCCCTCCACCCACATCTTTCTTTCACCTGATTAAGACTTTTTTTTATATCCTGTCACAAACATCACTTGCTTAGGAAAACCTTCTTGAGTTTCCCTATTTTACACCCTCATTATATCAGTACTTTTTCTTTATATCATTTATCATAATTTGTAAATGAATTTTCAATTGAATGATTGTGTTATTGCATCAGTCTTCCTCACCAGTCTATGAGCTCCATGAGGACAAGGGTGGACTCTTTTCAGTTTGCCATTATCCTCAGCATCTAATACAGAGTCAGACACCTAATAGATGCTTAACAAATATTTGGTGACAGAATGAATGACTTGTAACATCCATGACTGTTAAATTCCATTCACATGCAATGCATGGCACAAGCTAAGCACTGTAGTTTATGCAAACAAAATGTGACCCTACTCTCATGAAGCTTTAAAGATGAAGACGGACATGTAGCAAAGGGCAGGAAATGAGAGGCTCATGGATAATAGAAGTAGCCAAAGAGAGATTAAGTCCCCAAAGGAGACAGAGGCAAAATTAGAAATGTGGTCTAAATCTCCAACTTTTATCTATCCCTTGCTCAATCTCCTAAAGGGTTTTATTTTATATCCAACTCAACACTTCAGCTTTCCAAAATGAAGATCTAATTATTTGATCTATTAATCTATATATTGGGCCAAAGTATTAAGAGGTGAAATGGGAAAAATTAAACGCTTTCCTTTTTAAACATAAACCAATATGCTCATTCTTTTCCCATCCAATGCTGTTTGAAATGCCTTCAGAAGATCTGGATGCCAGACCTCACTTTGCCCCTAATCTGCTGTGGGTATTAGTCAGCTCAGGCGGCCATAACAAAATGCCATAGCCTGGGTGACTTAAACAACTGAAATTTATTTTCTCGCAGTACTGGAGGCTGGAAGTCTGAGGTCAGCGTGCCAGCATAGTCTGGGCAGGGCTCTGTTCCTGGCTTGTAGATGGCCACCTTCTCACTGTGTGCTCACAAGGCAGAAAGAGACAAAGAGCACTCGGGTGTCTCTTCTTCTAACTACACTAATTCTATCATATCAGAGCTCTGCTCTTATGCCTTCATTTAACTTAAATTACCTCTTCGTAGGCCCTATCTCTAAATACTGCCACACTGTGGGGTAGAGCTTCAACATGTGGTTTTTTGGGAGACACAATTCAGTCCATAGCTCTGTGTGAACCTGATCAACCCCCTTCACTAACCTGGATTGCATTCAGATCAAGGTTCAACAACTGCAGTCCACCAGCCAAAGCCAGCCTGCCTCCTGTTTTTGTATATAAAGTTGTATTGGAACACAGCCGCATCCAGTTATTTACCTATTGTCTACATTGCTTTTGTGCTACAGTGGCAGAGTTGAATAGTTGTAGCATGATCTAATGGCCCCCAAAGCCTAAAATATTTACTATCCGGCCCTTTACAGAAAAAGTTTGCTGACCCTAGACTTAAATGATCCCTTAGGACTCTTCTAGCTCTAACATGCTCAGATCCTATTTATGCCTTCACTCTAAAACATTTTTTAGCTCAAGTCTCCGAGTTCTGCAAAAGTCATTAGTAATCTAATGATTATTTCAATAAGTGTTAAATGCTTACATTGACAGAGATGTTTTCATTAATCTCACATGGTAGCTAACCTCTGCAAGGTTATTAAGGGAGCTTAAGTAGACATAGAACAAAGTCCTTCCATGTAGTAAATGCATTTTAAATCTCTATAGCCAAATGCATTCTCATTAAATCATTATTTTAGGGGCTCTGTTGAGTGCCTAATGTAGCAAGAAAAAACATAGAGAGCTAGAAGTGCACCAGCCTCATTGGTTTCCCCTCTCTGCACTTATATAGCCCCTAATCTGCACCACACAATTTGACACACAGATATGTACCATTTCAATTGATGGCTAGTTATGTCGTTTGCAACAGCCTTGTACCCCAATCTAGGCAGTTATCACCTTGGGATCAGGGATCATGCTTTTTAAATTAAAAAAGCGTAGAATTAAAGATTTGGGAGAGATGTTAGTAATCATAATTCAATCTTCCTGTTTCACGAATGAATAAACTGAGATCCAGACCAAACAAATAACTTGCCTTATTTCTCTTTAAGTGCCACGGTACCTTACAAGGACTTGACTCAGAACTGTTCATGGCCAGGTGTGGTGGTTCAGTCTGTAATCCCAGCATTTTGGAAGGTTGAAACTTGAGGATCACTTCAAACCAGAAGTTCGAGACTAGCCTAAGCAACATAGCAAGACCCTGTCTCTATCAAAAAGAAAAAAATAAAATTTATCCAGGCATGGTGGCATGTGCCGGTAGTCCCAGAGAGTTGGAAGGTTCAGGCAGGAGGATCATTTTAGCCCAGGAGTTCTAGGTTGCAGTTGAGCTAGGATCCTGTCACTGTACTCCAGCCTGGGTAACCGAGAAAAACCTTTTCTCTATAAGAAAAAAAAAAAGAACTTCTATTTGGCAAGGACTTGAAGAAAGAAATTAGAAAAGAAAACCAGGAGGAAAAGGAAGTTTCCTGGGTCCTGATTTTGTTACAGTAGGTAGCTAGTCAGGTATCAGTAGGGAAGGAGAGGGCTTTCCACACACACACCAGGAGTGCTGGGCGACCATCAGGTGATGGTCAGGCTGTGGTTAACTGTTTCTCTAAAATAGTAACTGTTCACAGCTGGCACCAGGGAAAAGCAGGCTCATAACAGATAGAAAACACCTGAAACTGACCAGCAGCTTCCCAATAAGATCTCAGGAGTAGGGGAGAAGTAAGGCGAGATCACGGAAGTATGCCAATATATATAAAACCCCAAGTCAAGAGGTCAAACTGTGCACTTGTCATCTGCTTGACCCTCTTCCAAGTTGTACTTTCCTTCCTTCCTTTTGTTACTGTTCTAAAGTTTTTCAATAAACTTTCACTCCTGCTCTGAAGCCTGCCTCTGTCTCCCCTGCCTTTTACCTTCAGTTGAATTCTTTCTTCTGAGGAGGCGAAGAGCTGAAGTTGCTGCAGACCCATAAGGATTCGCAGCTGGTAACTCGGAGTAACTCGGAATAACTCGGATCTCTTCCACCACTAGCGTTTGAGAGGCTTTAGGTGGAGTGTTCTAGAAAACAATCTAAAGTCTACACCATTTTCATGTGTCTCTAACACATGGTTTCTTAACATGCACTCTGTGAAGCACTAAACATGGCTCTGTAGTTAAACAAGTTTGGAAAGGGCTAATACTGTGCACCCGGCTTAAACATACATTTTTCATAGAACACCTATTAAAATTCTGAGAAGAATGAAACAAGTGCTTCTCAGGACTCACCTTAGAAAAAAATTCTTTCTAGTGCCAGGCACATTCTACCTAAGAATACTTCCCAAAACAATTTTTCATGTTTGCCCATGCATTTCTCCCACTGCGTGCACAAATCTGAGAGGGAAAGAACCTACAGTATTTTTCTCTTCGTAAAACTTCTCTACACCGAGCTCCTATTGATCCCTTCATGATGAGTAACCTGCCTCCTGGATGCACCAGGTGCAAACTCCAGACCAGCCAGGAATCCATCCTTGCTTGGAGCTTTCCCTTTGAGAGTGGCAGGTGGAAGAGAATGAATAGGAAGGGGTCATGAAATCTGCACTGTCATGATTGGTAACAGTTGAAAACTGATGGATTTTTCCCTAGGGAATTGCTCCTCACCATTTTAATGATATTCATAGAACAGAGAGAATTATGCAAGTAATTTTTTTTAGTCATTTTACTCCTTGGGATCTCTTTTAGAGATAGCAAGTTGTAGACCTAATTTCTTAATGAATTGCATTTAGAATCAGCTTTAAGCCTACTTGTCTGGTACAAGTATCAAGGAGAAATGGTTTGGAAAGACTAATTCATTTCTTAACCTCAGCTGACCATTTTTAGCTGACTGTTACTTCTAATTTCATCTACTTCCCATCTGTCATCATTTAGCAACCCAATGTACAAATAATCTACATACAATTATTCTTCTGGCTTATTATTATAGAAATGGGATCTTCACTGCCCCACCTCAACCAACACACACATAACCAGGCCTGGTGCTCAGCTAGAAATCCTGTGTGACAGGGCTAAGCTCTGCATTAAGCAGCAGGGGTGAGTGCTCTCACTTCTTCCACCCTTTTTCACTTTCACAGGACCTAAAGAAAATGATAACATTGTTTGACACACCGAAAATAAACAGAGAACATTATTTACGATGTTACTAATAACTACTCTGGCAATTCAGCCACCTCCAGGATTAAGAGGAAACTCAATACCCTGGCACACCTAGAACCAATTCAGACATTTTTAAGCCACTGGGATAAATTGCAGAGCTTTGGCAAACCAGTTTGGAGGTTCTGTGCCAAACCCTGTGTCTCTCAGAGTATGAAACTGACACTCATCTCAGCAGTTCTTAGCCCTGACTATGTTCATTAGGGCTACCGTAACAAAGTACCACAGACTATGTGGCTTAAACCACAGAAGTTATCTCACAGTTCTAGAGGCTACAAGTCTGAAATGAGGTTGCCAATATGGTCAGGTTTTGGTGAGAGCTCTCTTCCTTGGCTTGCAAATGGCCGCCTTCACACTGTTCTCAGCTACTGGAGGGTGCTCTGATCTCTCTTCCTCTTCTTTTATGTATCCTTGGCTTTCAAAAAATACTAATGGACAGATCCTGTGCCTTTGCATATTAAAGGTGCAGAACTTCCATACCCCACAGGAAACCAAGGCAGAGCACAGAGCAGCCAGCTGTTCTGTGTGAGGCAGCCTCCCTGCTTTGGACCCTGAAATGTGGCTCCAGTTTCTGACTTGAACTCCATTCCCCGTATCTTTCTGTGTTAGTCCATTTTCACACTGCTTATAAAGACATACTTTGAGACTGGGTAATTTATAAAGAAAAAGAGGTTTAATGGACGCATGTGGCCAGTTGCACACGGCATAGGAGGCCTCACAATCATGGCGGGAGGCAAAAGCACATCTTACATGGCAAGAAAAAATGAGAGACAAGGGAAAGGGGAAACCCCTTATAAAACCATCAGATCTCATGAGACTTATTCACTACCATGAGAACAGCATGGGGAAAACTGCCCCCATGATTCAATTATCTCCCACTGGGTTCCTCCCACAGCATGTGGGAATTATGGGAGCTACAATTCAAGATGAGATTTGGGTGGGGACACAGCCAAACCATATGACTCTCCTCTTGGGAGACTAAACAGGGCCCATGTGGGTATCCCCCGGGTCCACCCCCATCTCAGTCCTTACAGAGTCACACCCCTCAACCTATGCAAGAATTTCTCAGATGCACTCAGCACTGCCACAGGCTCTGCTTATGTCCTGGGCTCTCTCTGAGGATCCAAGCGTACGTTTTCCACAAGTTTGATCCCTCCTACCCATCTGACCTAGACCTCTCACCTGTCATCATCTAACAAGCAAGCATACACTAAGCCTAAAAAAAAAAACACTCTGTACTTCTCTTGTTTAGGTCTTACTTTCTAACCCTCTGCTTCTGTGATTCTTTCAAAGTGATTATTTTCTTGGAAAATGAGAATGCCAAAGCTACTTAAAACCTCAAATCAGGCCCAGGCCAGCATTTACTAAAGTCAAACATGAACCTTCCCTATGGGCTGGCAATTGCATCCCTGAATATTTACCCAAGAGAAATGTGTACAAGTGTCCACCAAAAGACACACAAAAGAATGTTCATAACCATGATAGCCAAAAGCTAGAAACAACCCAAAAGCTGATCAACTGGTAAATAGGTAAATAGATCATTGTATGTTCATACAAAGGAACACTAACAGCAATTTTTAAAAGAAAGCACTACTGATACAACAACAGCAGTATTACGTTCAGTGAACAAAGCCAGGACCAAAAGCAAATGCACTGTATGATTACATTTGTAAAAAGTTCAAGAGGAGTGGAGTAGAAACTGACTGGGAAGAGGCAAAAAGGAACTTTGTGAGGTCATAGAAATGCTTCGCAAATTTCCTGTTTGCCTTTTGAGTAGGATGCTGACCATGTGGGTATCTTCACACTGCCCAAGGAATTAATTCATCTTCATCCAAGGAATTAGTTCATCTTCATGGTGTGCCAGAAGACTTATGTTTTTGTATGTGTTCTTAAAAATCTGTACTCTGAACCATAGATCCAAAAAGTCATTGATATGTCCTAGAATATTAGAAATTAGTGGTCAACCTTACTTTACAGATTGTGAGACTTAGAGAAGTTTGTTAGCTTGCCCAAGGTTAAATGATTAATTATGGGCAAAAGTGGGTACAGGAATCAGCTCTCCTGAGTCCCACTCTGATGCTTTTTCTTTTATGTCATTCTGCCACAACAGATGTATGATAAAATAACATTTTATCTTCTCAGAAATGGAGGGAAATATTCAAGAAAGACAAAGTCAGAAAAACTGGGGGCTCAGTTAAACCAGTGGATAATTTCCCATTCTCTAGTGACAGGTGAACTCTTTCAACTCAGGCCAGTAAACTGAATAGATTTTCACTCCCACATATTAAATGGCAGTGAAACATTGATGTTCTTCCAGAAAAGAGAATAATTTTCTTCTTCTCAGAATGGCCAAAATAATATCTTTTCAATTAAAAGTAGAATCCACTCAACTGGCCCCCTGCTAAAGAGCAAATTGATTTCATTAAGACAGGAAAATATCAGGATAACTGTGGATGTCAAATGATAAAAGTAAAAATTAATGGATTATTATGTTGAGAGAATAAAAGGTCTACTTAGGAGCTACATATAACTTAGTCTTCAGGTTTGGTCACAAGGCTAACAAAGCAAGTTCATGTTTTAAAACACTCCTCAGGGACTCCAACTGCTGGCCAAGATTAGATAGCAGAGACCAGATTTACCTTCCCACTTAACTCCAAAAATTGACAAGAATGTGAAATTAAATTTTTTAAGACATGGGACAGAAGGCAACAAAGGACACTGGTCACTGAAAGAAGACATTGAGATGAAACATATGATTGTTCCAGCTCACTGCCTGAGTTTCCAGGCCCCAGCACAAGGATGGGAAATCTGGACAGAGCCTAGCAGACTCCCTGAGATAAGGAGGAAGAGCTAGACATGTGGGGAGACTGAGGCAGCTGGAGTTTGAAGGACAGAGCATTGGAAAGGAGAGTGATGCACAGAGACATAATTCCAGATATCTGCAAAGGGTTCCCCCCAGTACTCAGCTGAGTATTGATCAGTACATGTGTGTGAAGAAACTACCTGGGTTGCCAGGGAAAGATCACCTGAAAGGATTAAAGGTAACCGTGTCTGGAACTTACACATGGTAGGATTGTTGCCTATTCTTACCAGCCATACCTTATGATTCTCAGGGCACTGGGTAACGTATACACAGAAGGCACTTTCATCAACAGTGTGGAATAGTTAGCCCTATTCTTACCAGCCATACCTTATGATTCTCAGGGCACTGGGTAACGTATACACAGAAGGCACTTTCATCAACAGTGTGGAATAGTTAGCCCTATTCTTACCAGCCATACCTTATGATTCTCAGGGCACTGGGTAACATATACACAGAAGGCACTTTCATCAACAGTGTGGAATAGTTAGCCCTAGACTAAATACTTCTCCATCCCTGAAAATAAGCCTTAAAAGCAAGACTAAAAAATACCAAATGTTTTCAAGTAACTTAACTATGCCAATAAACAAAACTCAAGAACATTAATAGGAACAAAAAGATATCCAACACCCAATAAGGTATAAGTCACAATATTTTCTTTCCCATGAAAAAAATTTCCAGACAGGAAAAGAACTGGGAAAATACAACCAAAAATGAAGAAAAAGAACAATCCATCAAAACCAAACCCAAATTGACATATATGTTAGAATTAGCTGACAGGCATTTCAAAGTTATCATAACTGTATTCCTCATGTTCAAAATGTTAAGTAGAGAAGTGAAGATCTAAAAATATTCAAACTGAATGTCTATAGACGTATATTGCAATGTCTGAGATAAAAAATGCACTGAATGAAATTAATGGCAAATTAGACATCACAGAAGAAAAGGTTTAGTGAGCTTGAAAACAGCTAAATAGAAACTATCCAGAATCAAACACAGAGAGAAAAGTGAATTTTTAAAAATGAACACAGCATCAGTGAGCTATGGGAAAGTTTCAAGTGGAATCCCACAGTGGAGAAGCTAGAGGAAAAAAAAATTGAAGAAATAGTAGACAAAATTGTTTCAAACCTGATAAAAACTACAGACCACTGCAGTGGTTCATTTTAGGTGTCAAATTGAGTGGGATAAGGATTGTCCAGATAGCTGGTAGAACACAATTTCTTGGTGTATCTGTGAGGGTGTTTCCAAAAGAGGTTAACATTTGAATCAGTAGAGTGAGTAAAGATCATCCTCACCAAATGAGGCTAGGCATCATCCTATCTGTTAAGGGCCTGAATAGAACAAAAGGCAAAAGAAGGATGAATTTGCTCTCTCCTTCACTGAGACATCCATCTTCTCCTGCCCTCAGAGAGCAGTGCTCCTGTTTCTCAGGCCTTCAGATCCAGACTGGGACTTACACCATTGTCTCCCCAGTTCTTGAGCCTTTGGACTTGGACTGGGACTTACGCCACTGGCTCCTTGGGTTCTCAGGCTTTGGGATTTGAATTGGAAGTATATCACTGGATTTCCTAGGCCTCCAGCTTGCAGATGGTAAATTGTAGAACTTCTCAGCCCCCATAATCACTTGAGTCAGTCTTTCATAATACATCTCTTTCTATAAATCTATATAGACCCATTTGGTTCTTTTCCTCTGAAGAACCCTGATTAATATAGATTGTGGTACTGAGAATAGTTCAAGAAAAACAGAATTTTAAGGATGAGTTTTCTAAGCTAGTTCTAAGATTTCTGTAACTGGCTCTCTAATCTGCTTAGATTTAAAGATGCTAATGACTCTATTTCCAGTAGTAAAGAGAGCACTGATAGTCCATAGTGTGAACCGTTTATAAAAACATTCAAAATATCTGCAATTGGAAACTCTAAACAACCACTTACAACAAGCAAGTAACTGGGTGACCCTGTATATATTTTTTAACATTTTTTTGAAATTAATGAATACAATAATTTTGGTTGGTTGCTCCTAATGTTGCTGGACAAAGTGGTGAGTGAAAAGGATGAGCTCAGGGATTTGAATTCCTAGGTTGATCTCAGTATAAATGACCTAAGACCTTCTACGTGTGCCCTGAGGGAGTCCCTTATCTCCTATAGACACAGGGCTGAAATTGCTGAAAATCAAATGCAGAACCTGATCCTGTGATAGGCTGAAGTGCAATGTAAGTTAAACTCCTATCCTTGCAGGGTGACTATTATTAAAGTGGGGGCATTGGTTTGGAAAGAATTGGATTTATAGTTGTGATGGGGATGTGTGGGAAGAACCTGATGAAGCTGAACATTGAGCTCCTAAATACTGATGAGTCTTTACCAGTGAAATTGGCCTCACCACTCCCAGCAGAAGTGGGCTTCTCAAACTCAGTGGCAGCACACACCCCCACCCAGTGGCAGGTGGTATTGGCCTCTCTTCCCCCAGCATATCAGTCTTTCCTCCTCAATGTTAGGGGATTAACTCTTTATTGCCTGAGGAAATGGTAATGGCTTCCCCTGGGGCAGTTGTTATGGGAGAATGCAGGACAACATTGATTCTCCTCAGGACCCACCCGCACCACCCCACCTTTGCTTCTAGACCTATAACTAGACCCAAGCAGGTCCCTAAAGGTGAGGTACAAGTATGACCCATGAAGAGGTTTGCAACACTACAAAAGAACTACTTGAGTTTTCCAATTCATATGAGCAGAAACCTGGGGAACATGTGTGGGAATGGATATTAGTGGGGTAGGATAATGGTGAAAGTAACATAAAGTTTGTCAACCTGAAATAACAGAGAGAGGCTATCTAAAAGAAAACGATATTTATTCAGGAATAGAGCATTGCAATGTGAATACATGAGCTATAATAAACTATGTGTGTATTCAGGGAGGTAAAGGAAGACAAAGGTTTTTAAAGGAAAAATGAGAAGGATTACATAGTTGTTTTGATACGATTATACTTGGTTACAAGGATCAATAACAAGGGGTAATATCAGTCCAAGGTTGGACAGGCAGTGGCTGGACAGATGTTCTCATAGAAGTATTTTTTGTGTAATATTATGGTAGCCTTTGCACAAGGTTGCACTTTTCTCAGAGCCTTTTTGATATTTTTGTTATTGGGCATTTGTACATGAGAACCCTTCTCTTCATGGGCTTCTGCACTCTATTTGTCAGAGTCGTTTTTGTTTCATTTTGTTTTGTTTTGTTTTGTAACATAAGTGAATCCATTCTGAATATGACAACTTTCATAAGTTACATAAGGCCAAAGTTATTGATATGGTCCCACTAAGCAAAGATTCTACATTTAACGTTGCACCTCTGAGGGCTAGAAATGGTGCTAACATTTTGGTTGGTTGACTGAAATATGGATCAGAAGATGGCCCACAGTGAGCAAATTAGAAATACTGGACATGCCTTGGTTTAACGTAGAGGAAGGGATTCAAGGCTTAGGCAGATTGGAATGTTACAGTAGAACTATCATTTAAGATATACTCAGTCATACTCAGAGGATTCAGAAGACATGACTTGCGCCACTACTGTAAGAAATAAATTTATGAGAGGAGCCCAACATCTTCGAAGATCTCTGTGATTACTCTTCTCTGTAGGACAGAACTCACAGTGGGAACTGGAATCACTAAATCTGGAAACCTAAATGCATACAGTAATTACATCCTGGGGTGGCAGGAGCCAAGTGGCAGGACTTACTCACCAAGTCATGGTTAGTGTGGTTACCATAATGGACAGCAGAGTTGAAGCAGCAATCAGAATAGTCTCATTCACACAGACTGTGACATTGTCTAGTTGATCATCATGTTCCCAGAAGTGAAGTAGATAGGAAGTCTACTAAATTCTTGCTTGATCTATATGAGCAGAAAAGTTCTAGGCTAAGTGAATAGAAGTCTAATTCAAATCATAAAAACTGAGTGTCAGGGCCCCTCAATCAATTCCCAGACTTGAGTCAGTTTACAGACCCAGAACCCCTTGAATGTAGAGGAGGCAGGCCCCCTTGAAGAAAGACCTTAAAACACTGCAACAAATTTTTTTAATTTTTCTTTCTTCAATTCTTCCCCAAAGGAACATAGGACGCTTTACCAGGGTGACTGCGCATTTGGGGAAAAGAAATAATCAGACCTTTCGGGGACTATTGGACACTGGCTCCGAACTGACACTAATTCTAAGATACTCAAAACATTACTGTGGCCCACCAGTCAGAGTAGAGGCTTGTGGGGGTCAGGTGATCAATAGAGTTCTAGCTCAGGTCCATCTCACAGTAGGTTCAGTGGATCCTTGAACCCATCTGGTGGTTATTTCCCCAGTTCCAGAATGCATAATTGAAATAGGCAGAGCCATTGGAAGAATCCCCACGTTGATTTCTTGACCTGTAGAGTGAGTACTATTATGATGAGAAAAGCCAAGTGGAAGCCATTAGAACTGCATCTACCTAGAAAGTAAACTATACTATACTACATTCCTAGAGGGATTTCAGAGATTAGTGCCACTACAAGGACTTGAAAATTGCAGGGGTGTTTTTGTTTTTTCCCACCACATCCCCATTCAACTTTCCTATTTGGCTTGTACAAAAGACAGATGCTTGAGAATGACAGTGGATTATTGCAAGCTTAACCAGGTGGTGACACTAATTGTAGCTGCTGTACCAGATGTTTAATTGCTCGAACAAATTAACACATCCCCTGGTACCTGTTATTTAGCTACTGGTCTTGCAAATGCCCTTTCTCCATCCTTGTCCATAAAGCCTACTAGAAGAAGTTTGCTTTCAGCTGACAAGTCCAGCAATACACCTTCACTGTCCTGCCTCAAGGGCATGTCAATTCTTCAGCCCCATGTTGTAATTTACTTCACAGGGATATTGATCACTTTCTCTTCCATGAGATATCACACTGGTTCATTACATTGATGACATTATGCTGATTGGACCTAGTGAGCAATAAGTAGCAACTATTCTAGACTTTTATTGGTAAGACATTTGTGTGTCATAAAGTGGGAAATAAATCCAACTAAAATTTATGGGTCTTCTCTCTCAGTCACATTTCTATAGGAGTCCAGAGGTGTGGGGCATGTCAAGATATCCCTTTTAAGGTAAAGGATAAATTGCTGCATGTGGCCCCTCCTACAACCAAGAAAGAGGAAAAACACCTAGTAGGCATCTTCGGATTTTGGAGGCAACATATCCCTCACTTGGGATATGTTACTCTGGCCCATTTAACCAAATTACCCAAAGAACTGCTAGTTTTGAGCAGAGCCCAGAACAAGAAAAGACTGTAATAGGTCTAGGCTGCTGTGCAGGCTGCTGTGCTACTTAGGCCATATGATCTGCAGATGGAGTGGTGCTTGAGAGTCAGTGGCAGATAGGAATGCTGTTTGGAGGCTTTGCCAGGGCCCTATATGTGAATCACAGATCATGACTTTAGAATTTTAGAGAAAGATCCTACCATCATCCATAGATAACAACTCTTCTTCTAAGAAACAGCCCTTAGACTGCTACTGGGCCTGAGTAGAGACTGAACACTTGACATGAGCCATCAAGTTACCACATGACCTGAGCTGCCCATCATGAATTGGGTATTATCTGACCTACCAAACCATAAAAATAGGCATGCATAGGAACACTCAGTCATCAAATGGAAATGGCATATAAGTGATCAGCCTCAAGCGAGCCCTAATGGCACAAAAATGTTGCATGAAAAAGTGGCCTTAAATGCTTATGGTCCCCACTCCTGTCTCTCTCTCCCACCTGCACTGATGGCCTCATAAGGAGTTTCCTACAATCAGTTAACAGAGAAAGAGAAGACTCAGTCCTGTCTTACAGATTGTTCTGCATGATATGCAGGCGCCACTCAAAATGGACAGCCACAGCACTACAGCCACTTTCTGGGATATCCCTGAAGAATGGTAGTGAAGGGAAATCCTCCCAGTGGGAAGAAATATGGGCAGCACACCTGGTTGTGCACTTTGCTTAAAATGACAGTGGATTACTATAAGCTTGTACTTACAATAAATGAACTAATATGCCATTGTATACCAATTAATGGGCTGTAGCCAGTGATTTGCCTGGATGGTCAGAGACTTAGAAAAAATGTGATTGGAAAACTGGTCATAAAGATATGAGGGAAGAGGTATGTGGATATACCTTTCTGAAGGGGTAAATAATATAAAGATATAAGTTACCCATGTGAATGCTCACCCAAGTGTGACTTCAGCAGAGGAGAATTTTCATAATCAAGCGGATAGAATGGCCCATTCTGTGGATAGCAATCAGCTTCTTTCCCCATCCACCCCTGTCCTCACCCAATGAGCTCATAAACAAAGTGGCCATGATGGCAGGGATGGAGGTTATGTGTGGAGTCAGCAAAATGGACTTCAGAATAAAAATGAGGGCTAAAATTGTCACGAGTCTTTTCTCCTTATTTTGTTATGAATATGTGTGTGTGCATAAAATACCTTTGTTTTATTCCCTCTATTTATTCCCTTACCATGTAACATAAGATGTATTGACTTTATGGAATAGTATTTAAGTATAGTTAATTTTATATCATAGTATTTAAGTTACGAGATACCAGAGAAAGAGTAACCATCACTCAAAGACTGCCTCGTCTTCTGGGAAAGAGTTAGGGCATTTTCAATTGTACACAGAGTAGTTGTATCATATTTGGTGTAACTATGACCTTGTTATCGTATGCATTTGGAGATTAAGTATGATTTTAAAAATGCATATGGGCACCAAGTTAACAATGGGTAGGCTTATGATGGTTGATTTTATTTATCAACTTGACTACACATGAGGTGCCTAGATATTTGGTTAAACATTATTATGCAGGTGTCTTTTAGGGTGTTTTAGATGAGACTAACATTCAAATTAGTAAACTAAGTAAAGAAAATTTCCCATCCTAATTTGGATGGGCCTCATTCAATCAGCTGTAGGCCTGGCTAGAACGAAAGGAACCATCCTCTCCTCCTGCAAGTAAGGGGAGCTCCTCCTGCCTGGCTGCCCTGAATTGGAACTTTGGTTTTTTCCTGCCTTCAGACACAAACAGAAACATCAGCTCTTGCTAGGTCTCAAGTTTGCCAGCATTTGGACTGGAACTATACCATCAGTTCTCCTGGGTCTCCAGCTTACTGATTGCAAAACTTGGAACTTGTCAGCCTCCATAGTCTTGTGAGCCAATTCCTTACAATAAATCTCCAAGTTATCTGGGGAACCTTGACTAATACAACTACTCAAGGAAAAAAAAAAGGAATGAACTATTGATAAACTCTGTGACATCTCAAAATAATTATTCTGAGTGAAAAAATCCAGACCCCCCCCCAAAAAAGAGTGCACACTCTATGATTCCATTTCTGTAAAATTCAAGAAAATGCAAACTAATCTATAGTGACAGAATGCAGATCAGTAGCTTCCTGGAAGGGCAGAAAGAAACAGTTTGGAAGAATTACAAAGGAGCATGGGCACTTCTAGGGGTAGGAATATGGTCACTATCTTGATTTTAGTGATGGCTTCCTTGGTATATACATATGTCAAGACTTACCAAACTGTATACTTTAAAATAATGCCGTTTATTATATATATGCAGTTTATTATATATCAATTATATCTAAATAGAGTTTTTATCAAATAATAAACAAACTCCTTGTGATGTTACCCTCTGCTTCCTGAATCATCCAATTGAGACCCCCTATTTCTAATAAACATGTTTAGCATGAATACAACTTAGAAATATTATGGTTTTTTGGCTGGGCACAGTGGCTCATCCCTGTAATCCCAGCACTTTGGGAGGCTGAGGAGAGCAGATCATCTGAGGTCAGGAGTTCGAGACCAGCCTGGCCAACATGGCAAAACCCCGTCTCTACTTAAAAAATACAAAAATTAGCTGGGTGTGGTGGTGTGCACCTATAATCCCAGCTACTCGGGAGGCTGAGGCAGGAGAATCACTTGAACCTGGGAGGTGGAAGTTTCAGCGAGCTGAGGTCGTGCCACCGCACTCCACCCTGGGCAGCAGAGCAAGAGGAAAGAAGGAAAGAAAGAAAAGAAGGAAGGAAGGAAGGAAGGAAGGAAGGAAGGAAGGAAGGAAGGAAGGAAGGAAGGAA
>NW_012120376.1:5444344-5476183 GCF_000951035.1 Colobus angolensis palliatus
AAAGGGAGAAAGAAAGAAAGAAAGAAAGAAAGAAAGAAAGAAAGAAAGAAAGAAAGAAAGAAAGAAAGAAAGAAAGAAAGAAAGAAAGAAAGAAGAAAAGAAAAGAAAAGAAAGATTATGATTTTTTTTACTGCTATCATCTTAAATATGCCAAAAACTAAGATCTATTTATATAATACATTGAGAGAGAGCCTGTGACCACCTAACCAATTTCTAAAGAGGTCCTTTCATTTGAGAAAGCCAATTAATTGAATTCTACTGAAGACTTGTTGAGCTCACAGCTCAACAATCTACTTCTCTCTGGCAGAGAACTGGAATGGTGCCCATGGAGTCTAATATCCTACCATGCCTTTCTCCTCCAGAAGATTTTTTTAAAATCTCACAGCTTCTCAAGCAAGAGAATGTTAATTCACCAACCAGGAAATACTCTACACTCCAGCAGGACCAGAGACCATCTGAGACCAGAGACAACACTACTGTCTGTGTCTGAGTCACACTCACCAGTCCTGGCAACCCATACCTACTTTGTACACAAGAGACAGATGGCCATATGGCAGAGAAAGTCTGTAAATTATCATCTTTGAGACTAAAAATATGAATGATGACAAAACTGCTGACATTTCACTCACCTAAAATCATCATTTCCAGTGAGTAAGAAATTAAGACTTTGCAGTATATATATATGTCTTTATGCAGTTTAATGTTTTCTATCCTTTCTCTCAAAGAGTTCAAGATGAAAGTTTTCTCATTTACACATTTTCCTGGAGTTTGACTACTTAGCACTTTTCATGAAAACAATTGAGGTGATGCTTTTAAGTTTAAATGTTTACAAACTTAAGTGCTTTCTTAGTTTCTTGCTAGCAGTTTTCAATTTACCAATGAGTTCTCAAACTCCAAAAGGTTTTTTTGGTCAATCAGCAGTTCGTAATTGGGAATGTATTTCCCCAATGCTCTAGAGCTAGAGAAGCAAGAGAAAACAATGCTCTTATTTATTGATTCATTCAGCAAATATGACTATATTTATTTATATTTTATATATTTATAGAAAACTGAAGCCCTTGGGGATTCACAGGGTGCAGGAATTGCTTCTGTCCATGAAGAGTTATTATTTCAGTAGGGAAGATAAGGATATGCAAAAATCACATTAATAATAACTAGAGATATATAGGTAATATAAATTTGGTATATGGTAAGTACTGTGAATATCATTTAGATGGACATTTCTTAAAATTTGGTCCATGAGCCACTAGCATCCCAAATACACTAAAACTTGGTTAAAATGCAGATCCTTGGGCCCCCCATAGATGCCCAGAATACAGACTTCTGGGGGTCATTTGTATGAGCACCTACATCTAAGAAAAATGATGCAAGTGCTATATGTAATTCACTATAGAAATAAGCTGTTAGGGTGAGAGAAGTGCTTAGAAATTCAGTATTAATGAATAAGATTTTGTTAGGTAGAAATTGAAAGTCAAAGTATTCCATACAGTGATTCTATGTTTTAGAATGATGAAATAAGGACCTCCAAAAAACTGCTCTTCCCAAAAAAGTAATGAGAATACTAGAAAAATTATCAAAATCAACTTTCTAAGAACTCTAGAAAATAGTAAAAGTCTTGTAACAATCCAAAAAGTGTTTATTCAGGAAAAGTGGTTGAATCTTGGTAAGAACAAGGAGTTTCATCGTTTTTTTAATGTACCCATGTCTCATTCCCCCCACCCCTGCTCTTCAGTAGCCTTGAAAACCAACAGCCTCACAATCACAATAGTGATGAAAAACAGCCACCTAGCACCTACTGGAAGGAATAGAATATTTTAGGGTTGTCCAAAAGTCACATCCCACTTTTTGATCTGTCTAGAAGTTCCCTGGAAACCCCCTCTTCCAAGGTTCATCTTTATTTGACCTGACTCAGAGGTCATTAAGTGAAAATAGCCTTTCCGCTTGCAACATCAATCAAAAATAATCAAGGGCAATTGTTTAGCATTATAACCGCCATGGGTGACAATAATAAGACAAGTAAAAAGCTGAAAACAAACTTAAAAGCAAAATCTGGGAAATCTGATGTCTCTTTAAAGTGGGAGACTTCATCACCCCAGTGGTAGCATTAGAAAGATAATTGAGGCAGAAAATCAACAAAGATATTTGGACTAAATGGATCTGATAGACCTCTACAGAACACTCCACCCAAAAACAACAGACTATACATTTTTCCTGTCGCCACATGGCACACACTCTAAAATCAACCACACAGTCAGACACAAAATAATCCTCAGCCAATGCAAAAGAACTGAAATCATACCAAACACATCCTTGGACCAACAGTGCAATGAAAATAGAAATCAAGACTTTAAAAATCACCAAAACCATGTAATTACATGAACATTAAACAACCTGCTACTGAATGACTTTTGGATAAATAACAAAATTAAGGCAGAAATCAAGTAGTTCTTTGAAACTAATGAGAACAAAGATACAACATACCAGAATCTCTGGGACACAGCTGAGGCAGTGTTAAGAGGGAAATTTACAGCACTAAATGCTCACATTAAAAAGTTAGAAAGATCTCAAGTTAACAACAACCTAATACCACAACCAAAAGAACTAGAGAAGCAAGAGCAAACCCACCCCAAATCTAGCAGAGTACAAGAAATAACCAAAATCAGAGCTGAACTGAAGAAGATCGAGACATGAAGAACCATTCAAAAGATCAACAAATCCAGGAGTTGGTATTTTGGAAAAAAAAAAAAAATACATGAGTAGATAGGTCACTAGGTAGACTACTAAGAAAAGAGAGAGGATCCAAATAAACAATCAGAAATGACAAAACCTGGTGGACAAACACACACACACACACACAAAACTTAAAAAGAAAAACACTTCAGGGCAGTATCGTTGATTAACATCAATGCAAAAATCCTCAATAAAATACTTGCAAAGTGAATCTAGCAGCACATCGAAAAGCAAATCCACCATGATCAAGTAGACTTCATCCCCAGGATGCAAAGTTGGTTCAACATACAGAAATCAATAAATGTGATTCATCACATCAGACAAAAGCCACAAGATTATCTCAATAGATGCAGAAAAGGCTTTCAATAAAATTCGACACCCCTTCATGTTAAAAACTCTCAATAAACTATATATTGAAGGAACATACCTCAAAATAATAACAGCCATCTAAGACAAATCCTCAGTCAACATCATACTGAATGCGCATAAGCTGCAAGCATTCCCCTTGAAAACTGGCACAAGACAAGGATGTTCTCTTTCACCACAAATATTCAACGTAGTATTGGAAGTCCTGGCCAGAGCAATCAGGCAAGAGAAAGAAATAAAGAGCATCCAAATAGGAAGAGAGGAGCTCAAACTACCCCTGTTTGCTGATGACATGATTCTCTATCTAGAAAAACCCCATAGTCTCAGCTCAAAACTCCTTCAGCTGATAAACAACTTCAGTAAAGTTTCAGGATACAAAATCAATGTACAAAAATCACTAGCATTCCTATACACCAATAACAGGCAAGCAAAGAGCCAATCAGGAATGCAATACCATTCACAATTGCCACAAAGAGAATAAAATACCTAGGAACGCAGATAACCAGGGAAGTGAAAGATCTCTACAATGAAAACTACAAGACACTACTCAAAGAAACCAGAGATGACACAATCAAACAGAAAAAAACATTTCATGCTCATGGATCAGAAGAATCAGTATCATTAAAATGGCCATATTGAACACTTATACACCATTGGTGGGACTGTAAATCAGTTTGACCATTGTGGAAAGCAAAGTAGAAATTCCTCGAAGAGCTAAAAACAGATCTACTATTTGACCCAGGAATCTCATTACTGGGTATGTACCCAGAGGAATATAAATCATTCTACCTTCAAGACACATGCAGTGAATGTTCACTGCAGCACTATTCACAATAGCAAAGACATGGAATCAACCTAAATGCCTGTCGATGGCAGACTGGATAAAGAAAATGTGATACATATATACCATGGAATACTATGCAGCCATAAAAAAGAAAGAGATCATGTCTTTTGTAGGAACATGGATGGGACTGGAGGCTATTATCCTTAGCAAACTAATGCAGGAGCACAAAACTAAGTACTGCATGTTCTCACTTATAAGTGAGACCTAAATGATAAGAACTCACGGACCCAAAGAAGGGAACAACAGACACTGGGGCCTACTTGAGGGCCGAGGGTGGAGGAGAGAGAGGATCCGAAAAAGTAACTATTGGATACTAGTCTTAGTATCTGGGTGATAAAATAATCTGTACAACAAACAACCATGACATGAGTTTACCTATATAGCAAACCTGCACAAGTACCCCTGAACCTAAAAGTGTAAAAAGAGAAAAGTACAAAAACTAAAGTGAAAAATTCACTAGAAAGGCTTAATAGCAAATTTGAGCCAGCAGAATAAAGAATCTGTGAACCCGAAGACAGGTCAGTTGAAATTCTCTAGTCTGAGGAAGAGAAATGAAAAATAATATAAATATAAAAAGTTTCAGATACCTATAGAATACCATCAAATATAGCCATATACTAATAATGAGAATCTCAGAAGTGAAGGGGGCCAGCCCCTCCATACCTGTGGGTATTTCTCATCAGGCAGGATGAGAGACTGAGAAAAGAAATAAGACACAGAGACAAAGTATAGAGAAAGAACAGTGGGCCCAGGGGACCAGCACTCTGCATACGGAGGACCTGCACTAGCACTGGTCTCTGAGCTTCCTCAGTATTTATTGATTACTATTTTCACTATCTCAGCAAGGATAATGCGGCAGGAGAATAGGGTGATAGTGGGGAGAAGGTCAGCAGGAAAACATGTGAGCAAAGGAATCTGTGTCACAAATAAGTTCAAGGGAAGCTACTATACCTGGATGTGCAAGTAGGCCAGATTTACGCTTTTCTCCACCCAAACATCTCAGTGGAGTAAAGAGTAACAGAGCAGCATTGCCACCAGCATGTCTCGCCTTCAGTCACAGGGCTGTTTTCTCCTATCTCAGAGTAGAACAAATGTACAATCGGGTTTTATGCCAAGACATTCCATTCCCAGGGGCATGCAGGAGACAGAGGCCTTTCTCTTATCTCAACTGCAAGAGGCCTTCCTCTTTTACTAATCCTCCTCAGCACAGACCCTTCACGGGTGTTGGGCTGGGGGACAGTCAGGTCTTTCCCATCCCACAAGGCCATATCTCAGCCTATCTCAGTGGGGAGAAACCTTGGACAATACCCAGCTTTCCTAGGCAGAGGTCCCTGCGGCTTTCTGCAGTGCATTGTGCCCCTGGTTTATCGAGAATGGAGAATAGCGATGATTTTTACCAAGCTTACTGTATGTAAACATATTGTTAACAAGGCACATCCTGCACAGCCCTAGATCCCTTAAACCTTGATTCCATACAACACATGTTTCTGTGAGCACAAGGTTGGGGCTAAAGTTACAGATTAACAGCATCTCAAGGCAAAACAATTGTCCAGGGTACAGATCAAAATGGAGTTTCTTATGTCTTCCTTTTCTACATAGACACAGTAACAGTCTGATCTCTCTTTCTTTTCCCTACACAGAAGGATGCAAGAAAAAGAATGAATATTTAAAGAACTAATGACCAAAAATTTTCCAAATTTGATGAAAAATACATTAATCACATCCAAGAAGTTCAATGAACTTCAAGCAGGACAAACTCAAATACATTCATATAAAGACACATCATATTTAAACAAAAGCCAAAGTAATCCATGCAGGACAGGAGACAGGAAAGGGTCTATATGAGACATACACAGAGTTCTAGAATAAGTAGGAGAAGATACAGATAAAAAGTTGGTTGGGATCAGACTACCACAGTAATCCTAGCTTGAAGTGATAAAGGCCTGAACTAAATAGCAGCACTGAAAAATCAAAAAGAAGGAATGAAGTGAAACATTACAAAAGCCAAATCAATACACCTGAAGACTGATGCTATGGACAGTGTGTATAAGAGACATTCAGAAATGACCCAGGTTGTCACATCTCAGGCACTGCAGGATGGCAGCTCCCTCAGAAGCAGGGAATTCAGGAATTGTGGATTAGAAAAGAAAAAAAAAAGAGTGTAAGTTAGGATATCTAAAGCTGAAAGCCCCAAACACACAAGTAGAAACCACCAGCCAAGGGTTGGAAATGTGGAACCGAGGAAGGTTTGGAAAAGATCGCAGTCCTGGTTTACTCTGGTTGCCCAGTTTGGCAACATCCAGTTTGGCATTTGTCCCAGACAATATTGTTCCCAGTTTGGGCAATAAGCTCTATGGCCACCCTATCACTGAGAAAGAAGGTAAAAAGATTAGAGACAAGCCTACAGGACAGAACACAGGGCAATGCCCATGTATGAACAAGAGGAGATGAAGTAAAGTTCAGTTGTGGTGACAGAAAAGCCCACTCAGAGAAGTAGGAGAGCGTATTCAGAGAAGTGAAGGACGGCCATGATGGGAAAGACATTGGTTTCAGGGACGCCATGAGAGAAGAGCCAATCAAAAGGTGGATTATCAAAGATCTATAGTTTTTTAAATTTTGTGCTTCAAGGAAGTACAAGTTAGAGGATAACTGTATTTTGTCAATGCTCAGCCTGTTTGTTTATTGAGGGAAAGGAGCTAGCACAGACGAAGATCAAAGTAAAAGTCAAGGTAATGAAAAGAGCATTGTCTCAGAGGATGTGAGAACAAGAGGAAGGAAAACAGTAAAAACAGGAATTAAAATAGCATAGAAATATTAAATAGTTAACTTTGAAAAGTCAAGGAAATTTTCTTAAGAATGGATGAAGGCCAAAAATGTTTGAAGCAGTAAGAAGTTAGTAACAAAAGAAGAAAATGAAGGTATCATCACTCCCTGAGGGCAGAAATGGGCCTTATTTATCCAGTGTAGTTATGTCTACCCACCTGGATTCAATTCCCAATTCTGTTATTTCAAGCAAGTGATTTGATCTCTTTATGCTTCCATTTTCTCATCTGTAAAATGAGGATAATAATGATATTGTTGCAAAATAAAGTTTACACAAGTAAATGTGCTACACTAAGGTCTTACACATAGTAAGTATTCAATTATTATCTTCATAATATTGTTTGTAACTACACTGTCATGCATGAGCAATGGAGCTCTCTAAATGTTCCATGAATGGATGAACAATGGAGCTCTCTGAATGTTCCATGAATGGATGAAGTTAGAATCAAGGTATATCCTGGGAGCTAGAACGTGGAAATGTTGTTGAAGAATCATGATAAAAAAAGATGAGACTTCCAGAATTCCACAAAATGCAACATTTAAATGATTAATAATTGAAGTCCAGGTTAGTGAGGAGGCTCCCGAAACCAAAAAAGAAGGTAATGGTGACTAGCACATGACAAGAATAAAGAGAGGATTGGGTAGTCCTGAAGGCAAGATTAGAGAAGGATAAATGATTATTCTTCTTCCATATTTCCACGTAATGAAATGCTTTACTTACCCCGCAGAGTATCTGGGAGACAACATTAGGACAGGCCATTACATAAAAGAATTAGCCAGTTAGGCACACACACAAAACCCAGAGGAAGATGCAAAATGTCTTTACTTTCACCCTCAGTTCAATCAGTTCACCTGAGACAAGCATCTAAATTCTCTCTCTCTCTCTCTTTCTGTCTGGACTTGCTCCCTTTTCCCTCCTTCTCTCCTCTACCCCTATCTCCTTGGCCTCTTTCTATTTCCTTTCCCTCTTTCTGAGTCCCAGCTCCTCACAGGTGAGTCAATGTTTCTGATGAGCAAGCTTCAAGATTTTTCAATCTTTCTTGAGTTAACATGAACTGCTTCATAGAGCAAGCTTCTGATATTTCATTTTACAAAATACTCCCTTCATATCTGAGATGAGAGAAGAAGAAATAGAAGATGTGGAGCTCAAAGAAAAGCCTGTTTCACCAGGTAACCATTTTAAGCACAAAGTTAGTCTCTAGAATAGTGTCTAAATGTGGTAGACCTAATAAAAGCTGGATGGATGAATAAATGAATAAATACAAACTTCAAAGAAAAATAGTACTGATTTGAATAACAACGATGATTGGTATTTGTCTTAGTCTGTTTTCTGGTGCTATAACAGAATACTACAGGCTGGATAATTAATAAATGATAGAAGTTTATTTGGCTCATGGTTCTGGAGGTTGGGGAGCCTAAGATCAAGGGGCTGCATCTGGTGAGGGTCTTCCTGTTGTGTTATCCCATGGCAGAAGGCATTACACGGCAAGAGAGGATGACAGCGCATGAGACAGAAAGAAAAAGGGAGCTGAACCTCATCCTTTTATCAGATTCCCACTCCAGCAATACTAACCTATTCTCATGACAACAGTTCCACCCTTATAACCTAATTACCTCTTAAAGGTCCTACCTCTTCATACCATCACAATAGCAATTAAATTTCAACTTGAGTTTTGGAGAGGACATTCAAACCAGAGCAACATTCATGATCCTCTCTTTGAGCTTTTTGTTTGCTAACTTACTCTCTGTGTTAGACTGCTTGCATTAAGAGTCTCAATTTTTCATTTCTCTCTATATCCACACCCTTTGGAACTACCTTCCCACATGACTTCGGACTTCACCATGTGGTTTGCTTTGGCCAATGAAAAAGCAGCAAACTTGACAAAGCAGAGTGTGTTAGATTGTCCTTGCATTGCTATAAAGAACTACCTGAGGTTGGGTAACTTATTTTAAAAAGACGTTTACTTGGCTCATGGTTTTACAGGCTTTACAGAAAGTATTGTGCTAGCATCTGCTTCTAGTGAGGTCCCAGGAAACTTACAAACATGATGGAAGGCAACAAGGAGCCAGCATGTCACATGGCAAGAGTGGGAGCAAGAGAGAGAGGGCAAAGGTGCCACACACTTTTAAACAATGAGATCTCACATGAACTAACTGAGCAAGAACTCACTCATCACCACAGACATGGTGCTAAGCCATTCATGAGGGATTTGCCCCCATGATCCAATCACCTCCCACCAGACCCCTCCTCCAACATTGGGAATCACATTTCAACATGAGATTTGGAAGGGACAAACATCCAAACCATATCCCAGAGATGAAAAAGTGAAAAAACACTTGCACATTAACTACCACTAACATGAGAATAAGCCTTAGCTAGCCTGTTAAAGGATGTGAAAAACTCATGGAGGACAAATGAATTGTCCCTGTCAAGGTCATCCTAGACCCACCGCCACCAGCGTATTCACCAGCTGACCACAGAGATGCAGAGCAGAGTCCATCAGCAGAACCTCCCAGCTGATCCTTTAACTCATGAAATATAATAAAGAACAATTATTTTAAACCCAAAGTTTTGGGATATCAAGTACCAATAGTTAACTAACACACTTTCAAACCCCAAATTCCCATCTGGCTGCAGCACTGGACTGACAGCCTTGTCACACCACTTTGGAAGGCGCCATCCACATCATAATCTATATGTTGTGCAATGCAGAGCCTGTATGGCCACACGCAGCAGCACTCAGGAGAGCACCAGCATAAGTAAAAATTCTCTCTCCTGCTTGCCCTTCACCTTTAATTATATAAGGAGGAAGGGAAAAGAAAGTTAAAGGCAGCATGAGCTACTTGCTGCATATTGCAGAAGGAAACATTGCGCTTGACTGAATACTTCCAAACAAGTTTCAACTCCTGAGCATTTTAAACACACAGAGAGAACAATATAAATAATGTGCATGTGTGTATGTGTACAAATGCATATAAATCTGTATACAAAGATACGCATTTATATCTATATGGCTCTTAATGAATCATTTCAAGGGATGCTTTGAATGTTAAAATGGTGTGAATTTCTATACTCCTTCTATCTAGCTTTCCAGGCACCAGTCCCATCAATCTCTAAACACGGACACCAGGCAGTTCATTGTTTTTCAAATTTACAACATTTTTCAGTCCATTGTTTTTAAACTGTCACCCTCAGTGGGTAGCTGGCACAACTCATTGCGACTCTCAGCTCCCACAGAGCTCATCACCCTAGGACTGATGTGCTAGCAAAATTTTCAGTTGACTGATCTCCAGGATGGTAAATACTCTCTGTGTGCTTTCTCTGGTGACATCATTAGGTTTGCCCTCCACCCTTACCCCAAAAAGAAATCATTACGATTGTGATTGTCCATCCCAAACACAGATAATGAAAATGAGGAGAATTGAAAATAGAACCAGTCTATCCAATCTCTCAGTGGGATGGAACACTCACTCTCTCCCAGACATCCCAATAGTTTTATGTCATCACTACAGAAATGTCCCTAATATTGCAGCCTCTATCTAGTCTCTTGAGGAACTGTTCTCTATCTGGTTCTCAATGTAAACAGGCTTATGTGATCTGCTAAACTCCCTTGTTTGTTTTCTGAATTGCATTATGAGCTTCATTCTTATCTCAGGTAAATGTCCCAAAATGATTTCTTTCAGGGTTCTCAAAGTAATTGCTTGGGATTCAATGAACATGGAAGTCCTACTCTCTGTCTTTGTTGGGCATTGGGTGCGATGTAAGGGTAGGGTATGCACCTGGAGGAGACAATTAGAAAACCAGGATCAGCTGACTCCCCTAACCATGAGTGTGGCTCTGCACAAGTCGCAACCATGTCTGATCCTCATAGTCCTCATCTACAAAATGAAGATTCAGATGATTTCTAAAGCTCCTTTTAGCACTGAAACCTTAATATAATATCCACATATTTTCCTGATTTTTCCTTTTACTACCGTAGAGTGGTTAGGCTTACTTCAACATTTATGGCATTTCCATTCACTATATTTCCTTATACAAATTGTTTGCCTGTATAAAATTTCATAATATATTTTTACTTCTCCATTCCATCTAGGGTTGGAAGGAATGAAAAATAATCGAGTGATTTAATCACTCAACAAACATTTATTGAGCCCTTATTATGTGCCAGGCCCTAGGTAGCAGGCTTGAGAAAATAAAATGAAAAGTGATGATAATACTGATGTTCCTAATTATTTCTCTACAAAAACATTGAGTGAAAAACTTGGTCTCAACCTCAAACCAAAGTACACATTTAGTCTAATAAAATGTTTTAATCAACAGATCACTGCATTATACCAGACCTAAGAAGAAACTAAAACCTCTTGCTAAAATTGTGTTGATATACACAGCCTTCAGTTCATCCCACAGAGATCATGTGAAAGTTGCATTCTGAGAGTTGTTTAAATTAGTTAAAATGCCTAGCACTGTGTCTGGTATAGGAGAGAAGAGCTATTATAATCTTTATCTTCCTATCCCTCTTCCTATCTTTCCATCTCCTTTCCCTAAATCTGCCTTTTCTTTCACTCCTACTACTCCAATTGTACTCAAAAGAAACCCTATTGAAGCAGCAGGATTTCCAAATCCCCACTTTCAATGATGGTGAAAAGCAACTGCCTTTGGCTCTAATCCAACTTCTTTCTTAACCCTCTACTGAGTATATGCTTATACCAAAAATGACCTGAAAATCAAGTAGGTGATAGGAAATCTGGTATTGTCCATAGGTTGCTGAGGGATCATATTTAAAAATTTACAGAAGCAGGCAGCCCAATAATTCACACTGGCAGAAAAATTCTGCATCTGCTATTCACTCCCTGACAAGTTTCCTCAAGATAAAGTCCATTGTGACCACGTATTTACATAACAGATTTTCCTCTGGTTTTTGTTGCTTCAACTAATTAATTTAGAACACAACTCTAATCTCTAGCACCCCTCCCCTAGAGGAACCAGGTCTATTAGAATGAAAACCTTGCTTTTTCAAGTATAATGAGGACTCATTAGTTGTATTGTATAAGTCATTAGAAAAGATAATTTACCACACAGAAAAAAGAATGGCTTTAAGATACAGTATTTGGGCCATATTTATTTAATGAGTTATTTCTAAGGGCAAAAAAAAAAAAAAAACCCACAAAACCTGAAACTTAATTTAGTAATCTAATGGTTAGTGGTAGTATTAGTATTATTAACTATTTATACTTATATGTTATATATATAGAAGATAAAGCTATAAAAATATCTTGTTATTAGGAATTAAGATTTTCACTGAAAAGGAAAGAAGCAAATGTATAATTTTTTAAGTGAAGTAAAAACCCTATTAAATTTAAATTGGAATTGGAAATCTTACAATGAACTTATGGGTGTTTTAATACAGATTCCTTAGCTCTTGTCTACTAAAAAGACTTGAAAGCAATAACAACTCAGGAATGAGCATGTTTACTGACCAGACTTGGGATTCAAATATTGCATACCACTGAAAGGAACCAGGACTCCTTGAAGAAAAAGCTGATTCCACAGCTAACAAGGTAAATGAAGGACCTCTTCAAGGAGAACTACAAACCACTGCTAAAGGAAGAGAGGACACAAATAAATGGGAAAACATTTCATCCTCATGGATAGGAAGAACCAATATATCATGAAAATGGTCATACTGCCGAAAGTAATTTATATATTCAATACTATTCCCATGAAACTACCATTGACATTCTTAAGAGAATTAGGAAAAAAAACTACTTCAAAATTCATATGGAATCAAAAAAGAGCCCACATAGCCAAGACAATCCTAAACTAAAAGAACAAAACTGAAGGCATCATGTTACCTGACTTCAAACCATACTACAAGGCTACAGTAACCAAAAGAGCATGGTACTGGTACCAAAACAGACATATAGACCAATGGAACAGAACAGAGACCTCAGAAATAAGACCACGCATCTTCAAGTATCTGATCTTCAACAAACCTGACGAAAACAAGCAATGGGGAAAGGATTCCCTGTTTAATAAATGATGCTGGGAAAACTAGCTAGCCATATGCAGAAAACTGAAACTGGACCCCTTCCTTACATCTTATACAAAAATTATTTCATGATGGATTAAAGACTTAAATGTAAAACCCAAAACCATAAAAGCTCTAGAAGAAAACCTAGGCAATACCATTCAGGACATAGGCATGGGCAAAGACTTTATGATGAAATCACCAAAAGTAATTACAACAAAAGCTAAAATTGCCAAAGGGACCCAATTAAGCTAAAGAGCTTCTGCACAGCAAAAGAAACTATCATCAGAGTGAACAGGCACCCTACAGAATGAGAGAAAATTTTTGCAATCTACCCATCTGACAAAGGGCTAATATCCAGAATCTACAAGGAACTTAAACAAATTTACAGGAAAAAACAACCCCATCAAAAAGTGGGCAAAGGATATGAACAGATACTTCTCAAAAGAAGACATTTGAGAAAAAGCTCAATAACACAGATCATTAGAGAAATGAAAATCAAAACCATAATGAGATACCATCTCATGCCAGTCAGAATGACGATCATTAAAAAGTCAAGAAACAACAGATGCTGGCGAGGCTATGGAGAAACAGGAATACTTTTACACTGTTGGAGGGAATATAAATGAGTTCAACCATTGTGGAAGACAGTGTGGTGATGAGGAATCATCTGGTTCAAGGATCTAGAACCAGAAATATCATTTGACCCAGCAATATCATTACTGGGTATACACCCAAAGGAATATAAATCATTGTTATAAAGATACATGCACACATACGTTTATTGCAGCACTATTCACAATAGCAAAGACATGAAATCAACCCAAATGCCCATCAATCATAGACTGGAAAGAAAATGTGGTACATATGGAATACTATGCAGCCATAAAAAGAAATGAAATCATGTCCTTTGCAGGAACATGGATGAAGCTGGAAGCCATCATCCTCAGCAAACTAACACAGGAACAGAAAACTAAACACCACTTGTTCTCGCTCATAAATGGGAGTTGAACAATGGGAACACATGGACACAGGGAGGGGAACAACACACACCAGGGCCTATTGAGGGGGCAGTGGGAGAGAATCAGGACAATAGCTAACACATGTGGGGCTTAAGACCTAGGTGACAGGTTGATAGGTGCAGCAAACCACCATGGCACACGTATACCTATGTAACAAACCTGCACATTCTGCAGAGTATCCTGGAACTTAAAGTAAAGAAAAAAGAAAGAAAAGAAAAACCTGTTTCCAAGTCTGGGGCATGAAATATATAAGATGCGATTAAGGAAGCTATCAAAGTTTAAAGAGACTCTTCAAAAGTCTTAGAAAGCAACTTAAAGGGGCTTCAACTGGCCAGAGATGGAACAGTTTGAGCATCAAAATGAATAATGATTGTGATTGGTTGGAATACAGTGAATATATAAAAATACACGATGAATCATTTTTAAAAGACAAAAGAAAATCTCTTTAAAGAGAATGAATTTAGAATTCATCTTGCCTTTCTTATTTAAAAAAGAAAACTATATTTCAGAACACCAAATAGCTCTAGTTTAGGTAGAAAAAAAAAAACTCTGTAGAAGACTTTCAACTAATAAATGTAGCAAGAATTACTGCATTAAAAAATCACCGTTCTGCAATCCCTAATGAAATAATTGTTCAAGCAACCTTTAACAGTTGCTAAAAACAATTAGATGAAAGGATAACAATAACTATACCAAAGTAATAAACCACTGATTTGACATAAGCATTAGCAAGTGGTGGTGGTGTGGGGTGGGGGGGTGCAACTTTATTACAGAAGTACCAGATGATCACTCTTAGCATCCCTAAAACTAGAAAGCAGCATATACTTCTGATAGGTTGTAATATGGCATACCAGCTCTATCTATGAAGTATCCTTGTTGAAAATGTTGAATCTGAACTTAATCAAGACTCTAGCTCTAATTTTCAATTCATGGGAAACACAAGGGAAAGAATAGGTTAAATGACATCATTTGGAAGCAATCAAACATATCCAGAATGAGAAGTATTCTACATGACAAATGACCCAGTCTTCCCAGTCTTCAACATATCGGTGGCATGTGGTAAAAAGGAGTGGTGGTGGCAAGAGTACCTTTATAGATTAAAAAGAGTCAAGAGACACGGCAATCAAATGTGTGTACCTTATTTGCACTCTGATTCAAACAGACTAACTGTTAAAAAAAAAGGACACTTTGAAGAAATTCAAGTATGGACTGGGTGTTAAATATTATTATAGAAATATTGCTAATATTGTTGGGTTCTACAATAGTATAGTGATTATGAAGAAAATATCCTTATTTTTAAAGATGTGTAAATGTATTGAACTATTTAAGCACAAAAAGTATCAGATTATTTTGGATGTGCTTTAAAATTCTTCAACCAAAAAATAAAAATAAAAACAAATATGATGATATGTTAATAGGTACTTAAGATTAGCATGTGGAGCTTCATTATACTATTTTCAACATCTATTTTCTCATAATAAAAACTGTCCTTCAAATATGATGAAAAACAAATCCCCTTACCTCCTGGAGAGTGTCTCATGATAGCTACAATTATTTTTGGTATAGTGAAATAACCATTAGTCTTCAGAATCACTATACAAATGTTTGAAGTCTTAATCCCAAAATGAATATTTTGGTATTATCTATTGTTGATTTTCCCAAATTGGGTATTAAATTTCTTCCGAAGTCTTCCTCCTCTAAGACCTATATTAGCTGCCACCTGCTCCACTAAATCTATTTATTCATTCATTTAACAAATAACTATTGGATGATTTAACATGCTGAATCCAGTCCTAGACACAGGAGATATTGTGGACACAATAAAGACAAGTTCTTGACTCTCTGTGAGCTGACAGTCTACGTGACAGAGACAGGTAAATAGGAAATTACAGTGTACAAAGATGCATGCTATAAGAGGAACTGAAGGGTACCATAGGAGAAGGATCTAACCCAGTCTGGAAGGGTTAGACTTGTGAACTGAGACCAGAACAGCCTGTAGAAGTGGACCAGGGGTCAGGAGACCAAGAGTAGCCTAGGCAGACGGAACTGCAGGTACAAAGGAACAGATGTAAAACAGAACATGTCGTGCTCTTGGAATCTGTGATGGTTAATTTTGTGTGTCAACTTGACTGGGCCATAGGATGCCCAGACATTCAACCAAACATTATCATGGGTGTATCTGTGAGGGTGTTTCTGGATGAAATTAACATTTGCATTGGTGGACTGAATAAAGCAGATTGCCCTCCCTGATGTGAGTGGGTTTCATTCAATCAAATGAAGACCTGATTAGAACAAAAGTTTGATCAAGAGGGAATTTTGCCAGCCAGACTACTTGAACTGGAACATTGTCTTCTTCTGCCCTTAGAAACTTACAACCATCTGTCCTAGGTCTCCAGCTTGCCAACTGCAGATCCTGGGACTTCTCAAACTCCATAATTGTGTGAGCCAACTCTTTATTTTATGTGTGTATATGTATATGTATATGTATATGTATACACACACACACACACACATATATATATATCTCCTATTGGTTCTGTTCCTGTGTAGAACCCTAACTAACCTGGAACTGAAAAAAAGTTTAGTAAGGCTAGTCCATGAAGTGTATTTTTGGGGATGGGCAAGGCAGAAGGAAGGAGAGAGATGAAGTTGGAAATTTAAGCTGGAGTTCACATACTAAACACTTTGTCACAAAGGGAATGAAAAGTCACAGCAGTATTTTACCATGAGATTGATGTGATCAGATCTGTGTTTAAGGAAGATTATGTTAGCTGTTAATGAAGAGTAGACTAGATGGGGCAAGACAGTAGTCAGGGAGACCAATTAGGAGGTTGCTGCAATACCCCCAGCCAACAGGTTCCCTTCATAGCACTCTCATCAAGCCACTTCGAAGCTCCTTTATGGCCTTTAATCCTTTCTGCTTGAAGCACAAATATTTGTTCACATGTTTTCTCTCCCCTTCTAGAACAAGCTCCTTAAAGATGGGAACCATGTCTCACCTTAATTACCCCCACATAGATTAATAATAATAGACATCATTCAACACATTATATTCCAGGCACTCTATATACATAACGTCTAATTCTCAATAATCACACAAGCAAGGTAGCTATTATCTCCATTTAACAAAAAGTATGCCAAAATTTAGAAAATTAAGTGCTGTCTCAGGCCCAGAGAGCTGGTGAATGGTGGAGATTGAATTCCCACCCCAGTCTGTCCTGCTCCAGTTCTTATATTCTTTCCACCATATCATGCTTTTCCTAAACAATGTCTTTTATCTTGTGTATGATCAACAAGTATGTGTACAATTGAGTTGCAAGATGTCTGAGTCCAATCTTATTAAACCATAACCATGTTCTTATGATGTGTGCTTGTCTACAGATAATGGGAAAATGTTAGCTACACTTCAGTTTTTTTAACTTCTGGAGTACACTAGCTGGGCCTTTTTATTCTTAGAATGAATGTGAAGGTACATTTCGAGGCTTTACCATAAATGGTCTAAGTAGTGAACTGACCAGTGATTACAGGAAGAATTGGAGGATGCTGGAGCCAAAGAGGAGAACCAAGCCAGCCAAGAGCATCAGCAGCAGGTCCAGATGCAGTTCAAGAAGAAACATTAAAAGCCGGCATCACTCTCCACTTAATCTATAATGTGACTGAGCTGCAACCCCAGTGGTTTTGAGAAACAAGAATCAGCAGAATTTTGCAGCTTTAATAGAATGTATAAGCAACTAAAAGTTTCAGAGAAGCCTTCACTTCATTACCTCAGAGTCGTATTCTGACCTTGTGGCTGCTCTTTGTAAAAAACACTTTTATGCTTTCTCACATAAGTAGAATTAACATTTTTCCCTCCGTGACATGAACTCATGGTAGATGAATGTTTTAGTAGTTTGCAAGTAGTTTTTCAATGTCACATTTCTGTAACAGTGTTATGGAACAAAACTAATTGGTATCTGTATTGAAGGCAATTCTATTCACAGCAAGATAAATTGGATTTCTAAGCTGTGATTTCCATTGTGTTACCTCTATGTATCATGAAAGTTATCTTGATGTGCACAGCAGTCAGGCTACTTACTAATACAGTGAAGTCCAGTTTTATGCTGAATCCATCATCTCTCTCCCCAAGGGAGAACAGAAGCACAGCAGAAGCATAATTGTTGACCACCATCTAATGGAAGGGGTTAATGAGCGTACACTACAGTAAATAAAAGTGTGAACATTCAAAGACTAGAAGAAAATAATCCTTCTCTAAAAGGACTGTACACCATTGTGAATTATCCAGTCTGCCACCATGGACTTTTGTGTGTACGTGAGGTTTTTGTCTCTGTTTTGCTTTCTTAATAATATCTTTTAGAGATACAAATACACATAACTACTATTTTAGAATATAAGCCACCATCAGTAAAAAACAATCCTATCCTGCAATTCGTAAATTTGGACCCTGCTAATCTTAACTTTCAATAAATTAGACAGTGTCTTGCATGGCACTTTCACGATTTATGAAGAAAAGATTTGCTAAGTGAATTAATGGGGTAAAAATGTTATTAAAAATAAGATAAAAAGCTTGAATGTTCATACCATTATAATTAAAAGACAATCTTAAGACACTAAAGCTTAAAAGCATGGATTCTGGAGCCAGTTCACCTGAATTAGAATCTTGCCCCCACCACTATCATGACCTTAGACAAAGTACTTAACCTCACCATGCCTAAGTTTTCTTGTCTGTAAAATGGAGATAATATGTTGGTACAAAAGTAACTGAAGTTTTTGCCATTAAAAATAACGGCAATATAATAGTGTATTCTTCATAGCAGGTTGTCATAAAATTTATAGTTAACAATGCACTTAAAAAAGTTACTGGAACACAATAAGCACTCAGTAGTACCAGCTATTATTGTTGTTATTATTCTTATCTGAAAGCATCATTATCTTAACAAAATGATAAACTAGTTACAGTTCTATCATACTGAGTCAGTCCAGCAGATTTCCTTAGAATCTTTAGCAGATTCTAGTAATTCCTTATTGTGTTGCTTCATTTACATTATTAGGTGTCTTTGAAAGTAGGAAAACTGCATTCCTTTAAAAAAAAAAAAAAAAAACTCTCCATAGATTAGTTTCCCCGCAGTTATTTATGTTGGTGTCTAAAGTCAACCCTAGGCTGTTCAACCAGTGCCTGAGGTTTGCTCCTTTTTGTTCAGTCAAATCCTTTTCAGATCTTGGAAAATTGCACCACGTGTAATATCCCCTACTGCAGGGATATAAGATAAAGTTCCTTTGTTTGTGGCATGGGTCATCTCTGTATATTGGAAATCATATTTACATCTTATTTGTTAAATGCTAAAGGGAAAAGAGACATTATACCTTACTCTGTTTCAGAAAGAAGTACAATAGAAGAATGAATTTTAAAAAGCAATATTTTCCTAGTTCACTTGGAGTAAGTGATTACATGAAGTGTAATAATTACATAAACTATAGTTTAGTTGCTTGTACATTCTATTAAAGCTGCAAAATTCTGCTGATTCTTGTTTTTCAAAACCACTGGGGTTGCAGCCCAGTCACATAACTATACAAAGTGTAGTTTTCACAAGCATCAAGTCAAAGTGGCTATATTTAATATTTTGTGTCAGTGTAAAACTGCCAAATAATTTGTCCTAAAATTTAAAATTTTATCTCTAACTAAACTGTGATGTTCTCATGCCAAGAATGCACATTACTCATTCAGGTAGTATCTAGCAAACACAGAGTATGCAATAAATACTCACTGACTTGAATGAGCACATAGCACAGCCCTGGGCTCACAGGACACACTCAAACATTTTTAAATGAATAAACCAGAGGAAAGTTAATGGAAACTGGTTCCAGGTGATCTGCCTCCAAGGTTGTAATCAAGTTTAGGAGAGAAACAAGTATAAAGGACAAAATGCATACCACCCCTAAGTGATAACACAGATATATATCTGATTCATGCATTCACACATACAACCTGAAGCAATCTCAATTATTAGCATTCAAAAGTAGCAGGAACTTCAACTATAGATAAAAGATCAGCAATTTACATAGATAATGACAATAATAAACAGATTTTTTTGGATCAAAGCCACCATTTAGAATGTCCTTGATTAGAAGACGTAGAACTAGAAATATCATTTGACATAGCAATCCCATTACTGGGTATATACCCAAAGGATTATAAATCATTCTACTATAAAGACTCATGCACATGTATGTTTATTACGGCACTGTTCACAATAGCAAAGACTTGGAACCAACCCACATGCCCATCAATGTTAGACTGGATAAAGAAAATGTGGCACATACGTGCCATGGAATACTATGCAGCCATAAAAAAGGATGAGTTCATGTCCTTTGCAGGGACAGGGATGAAGCTGGAAACCATCACTCTCAGCAAACTAACACAGGAACAG
This sequence comes from Colobus angolensis palliatus, assembly GCF_000951035.1. Classification (NCBI taxonomy): domain Eukaryota; kingdom Metazoa; phylum Chordata; class Mammalia; order Primates; family Cercopithecidae; genus Colobus; species Colobus angolensis. The sequence continues at coordinate 5,464,584 of NW_012120376.1, forward strand.
AAAACCAAACATCGCATGTTCTCACTCATAAGTGGGAATTGAACAATGAGAACACATGGACACAGGGAGTGAAACATTACACACCGGGGCCTGTCAGTGGGTGGGGGACTAGGAGAGGGATAGCATTAGGAGAAATATGTAATGTAAATGACGGGTTGATGGGTGCAGCAAACCACCGTGGCACGTGTATACCTATGTAACAAATCTGCATGTTCTGCACACGTACTCAAGAACTTAAAGTATAATAAAAAAATCAAATAAAAATAAACCTCTAAAACATGCATAAAAAAAGAATGTCCTTGATTAGTTCTGCAGGCAGAAAATTTCCCCAAAGCCTTCATGCCGTTTCGGCTTTGACATTCGAAAAAAAGAAAAGAAGTTTCTGAAATGTCCACTGGTATTTGAATTCTTGTATTCCCACTGACCAAATTCAAATGTAGGGTAGCCACATGTCAGCATCATTTCTCATCACCAGGCCTGACAGCTGAGCTCATCTTCCCATGTGACTTTCTTATTGTTATTTTTCAAGACAGTCTCCAGTTCTGGAGACTGTAAAGTTCAAGATTAAGGTGCCAACAGGTTCAGTGTCTAGTGAAGGTCCATTCCTCATAGACAGCACCTTCTCATTGCATCCTCACATGGGCAAAGGGGGCAAGCCAGCTCTCTGGGGTATCTTTCATAAGGGCACACTCTCTGATCTAATCACTCCCCAAAGGCTCCATCTAATACCTTCACATTGGTAATTAGGTTTTCAACATACGAAACTTGAGGGGAGACACATGCTTTCAGATCATAGCAAATCTCAAACCACAGAAGCATATGAGGCATCACGACTAAGAGCCAGCAGAAGCAATAGACAACATAAACTAACCTCTGTACTTCAGATATTGGAATAAACAGACAAGTACGTTTACTATGTTTAAGAAATAAAAGGGGATAAATACGTTTTGTTATTTCATATAATAGAATTCTTTGCCATTGTGAATTACTGCTACATGCAACAAAGTGGATGAATCTTAGAAACATGTTGAATGCAAAAAGTCACCAAAGGATACTTATAGTATGATTCCATTTATATAAAGGTCAAAACATGTGAACTAAATACTGTTTCTAGACACATATGTTTGTAGTAAAAGTATAAAGGAAAACGAGAATAATAAACACAAATTTCAAGGTTTCAGTTACTCTAAATGTGGGAGGATATGGGTGGACTTCAAAGGCAATGAGAATGTACAAATTCTTTGGATGATGAATTCTCAGTAATTTATTGTATTCTCATTTTTTAGAGTTTGAGAGTATTTCATATATACCCTTTTGTATCTCTGTAATAGCTAATAAAATTATTTTTAAAAGAAGGAAAGACAAATAAATGACAATATTTATCAAGTGTAAAACAGACAAGAAAAGCATAAAATAAAATGATCCCTTGCCAACTACTAAGATAAAAGGAAAACACAAGAGAAAAATGAGCAAAGGATATGAACATGTGATCACACAATAAGAAATACAAATGGCCAATGAATATATGAAAAGACATTCAACTTCACTAATCATACTAATGCAAATGAAACCGAATGATATTTCACCCACCACATTGGAAGCATTTTTTAAAATGACATACTATCAGAATTAGTAAGAATATGAAGAATGAACAGATGAAGTCTTGTAGAGGGCAACTTGATATTATTTATCAAAACTTTAAATGTAAATACTCTTCCACCCAGCAATTTCATTTCTAAGAATCTATCAATTAGAACGCACATACAGTTGGTCAAGTTTTATATAAGATATTCATTGTAGCATTATTTGGAAAATTAGAAACAATTTAAACGCCCATCAATAAAGAAAGAGTTAAATTAGAATACAACTGCATTTTATCATTTTGGAATGTTTTCAACAGCAAGTAGAAATTGTGCTTTAAATAAACAGGGGCTCATTTTCATCTTCTATCAAAAGTCTAGAAAAAACTAGTGCCATTGTTGGCACAACTGCTCCATGTTGTTATTAAGGACCTAAGGTCTCATCTTTCTGCTCCTCCATCCTTTTATGTCAATTTGATTATTGTTCTCAGCTCTCTACCCCTTTTATCTGCAGTATAACCTTGCAGTGTGCTAGAATGGGCTGATGTTGGAGTTGGCCTTGCAACATGCATTGGCCAACTGAATGTAGGTAAAAGTAATTGTGTATGTGCCAGTTCCAGGACAAGATCTTAATAGGATCTCATGTTTCTACCAACTCTCTTGCACTCCTGTGATTCATGATAAGAATTATTTCTTAGGAAACCTCTGACCCAAGAAGAATGAAGAAATACAAAGCTGAACCAAACTCACAGCTTACAGCCAAGCCCAGCCAATCCTGGATAAGCCAAGCAGAGCCAAAGCTAACTCAAATACCCGTGAGCAACAAAACAAATATTTTTGTTGTAAGCCACTGAGATTTTGAGGTTGTTGTTAGACAGCAAAACTAACTAATAAATTTTGCATGTTGACTTTCCATCCTTAGGCCTATGGCCTGTGGTCTCAAGATGGTTTCAAACTCCAGAAATCACATCTGCATTCAAAGGCAGGAAGTTAGGGGTGTGGGGAGGGCAGCCAGGGCAGAGAAAAACCTTTCTTTGTAACACTCTTGCTTTTTGATCAAAGAACACTGAAATTTCCCAGAAGCCTGTATGCCGGCGTTCCCTTACATTTCATAGACCAGAACCATGTCACATGATCACTGTAGCTATTAGGGAGGTTTAGAAGTAAAGGACCTTGGTCCCTGCAAAAAGGACCATGATTGGTTGCGAAAAAGGCCTTCCCTGAGATCAGGGGATATCTACCCTCTGCCTGGCAAATCAAGGGATTATTGGAAAAGCATGTATAACCATGCTCTCTACCATACATGTTATATAACACTGGGCAAACGTCAAATAGAATAAGGTGGATTTACGTGTAGTAACATGAAAAAACAATGCCAAAGAGCTATTATTCAGAAAAGAATAGCAAATTACAAAGCAATATATGTAATATTCTTGTTTACATTATAAAAATAAAAACTACAAGCTTGCATGAATATATATATATATATATGAATACACAGGACAAGGGCTAAGGAATCTGCAACACTCACAGTAGTCACTGCTGAGGAGGAGGTAGTAAACTAGCAGGACGTTCTAAAAGAACTTAATTCCCTCTATATACTTCTGTATTTGAATTTTTAAGAACATAGAATAATTTGTGGATTGCTTCTTTAAAAATTTACTTTTCATTAAAAAATTATAAGCTGCATAATTGAAAGAACTGAATGCAAACATGAGATACAAAAGGTCTATTTCTTTTCATTAAGGGGTTAAAGAAGTTTTCTCTATAACCCAATTAATTTCTGGTCCTAGGAAGAAAACAAAATTGTTCAGACATGAGGCTTTGTTTGTCCATTACCAGGTCTTTAAAACAGAAATTCCCTTTGAAGTCCTATCTCTCTTGTAAACTTCCATGCTTCTAATATTTTCATTGAAAATGGCCATACCGCCAAAAGTAATTTATAGATTCAGTGCTATTCCCATCAAGCTACCATTGACTTTCTTCACAGAATTAGAAAAACAATTACTTTAAATTTCATATGGAACCAAAAAAAAGCCCACATAGCCAAGACAATCCTAAGCAAAAAGAACAAAGCTGGAGGCAATACTATAAGCTACAGTAACCAAAACAGCTTGGTACTGGTACCAAAACAGACATATAGACCAATGAAACAGAACAGAGACCTCAGAAATGACACCATATGTCTACAACCATCAGATCTTCAACAAACCTGACAAAAACAAGCAATGAGGAAAAGACTCCCTATTTAATAAATGGTGCTGGAAAAATTGGCTAGCCATATGCAGAAAACTGAAACTGGACCCCTTCCTTACACCTTATACAAAAATTAATTCATGATGGATTAAAGACTTAAATGTAAAAGCTAAAACTATAAAAACCCTAGAAGAAAACTTAGGCAACACCATTCAGAACAAAGGCATAGGCAAAGACTTCATGACTACAATACAAAAAGCAATTGCAACAAAAGCCAAAATTGACAAATGGGATCTAATTAAACTAAAGAACTTCTGCTCAGCAAAAGAAATTATCTATCATCAGAGTGAACAGGCAACCTAGAGAATGGGAGAAAATTTTTGCAATCTATCCATCTGACAAAGGTCTAATGTCCAGAATCTACAAAGAACTTAAACAAATTTACAAGAAAAAAAAAAAAAAAAACCCGTCAAAAGTGGGTAAAGGATATGAACAAACACTTCTCAAAAGAAGACATTTATGCAGCCAACAAACATATGAAGAAAACCTCTATATCACTCATCATTAGAGAAATGCAAATCACAATGAGATACCATCTCACACCAGTTAGAATGGCGATCCTTAAAAAGTCAGGAAACAACAGATGCTGGCAAGGATGCAGAGAAATAGGAATGCTTTTACATTGTTGGTGGGAGTGTAAATTAGTTTAACCATTGTGGAAGACAGTGTGGCAATTCCTCAAGGATCTAGAACTAGAAACACCATTTGACCCACCAATCCCATTACTGGGTATATATCCAAAGGATTATAAATCATTCTATTATAAATACACATGCACCTGTATGTTTATTGCAGTACTATTTACAGTAGCAAAGACTTGGAACCAACCCAAATGCCCATCAATGATAGACTGGATAAAGAAAATGTGGCACATATACCACATGGAATACTATGCAGCCATAAAAAAGGATGAGTTCATGTCCTTTGCAGGGACATGGATAAAGCTGGAAACCATCATCCTCAGCAAACTAACACAGGAACAGAAAAAAAACACCACATGTTCTCACTTACAAGTGAGAGCTGAACAATGAGAGCACATGGACACAGAGAGGGGAACATCACACACTGGGGCCTGTCAGGGGGTTGGGGTAAAAAGGAGGGGGAGCATTAGGACAGACACCTAATGCATGCCAAGCTTAAAACCTAGATGACAGGTTGATGGGTGCAGCAAACCACCATGGCACATGTATACCTATGTAACAAATCCACATGTTCAGCACATGTATCCCAGAACTTAAAATAAAATTAAAAAAATAAAATAAAATATATGTGCATATATATATATACACAAAACACTTCATATATAAGCTTTGAATGAAGACTAACCATTTTTTAATACAAAAAAAAAAGAATGTTCAGCTACACAGAATTAATTTCCATACACCCCAGCCTTTCCTAAGTGGCTAACTCAGAGAACAGCTATTTATCATTTGAATTGTTTGTTGCAAAATGCATTATCTTAAACTCACCTTTGCCACTACCCATGAGAGACCTGAACACATTTGCTTAAATTCAGTGTGCCCGAAAGGCAACCATTCCCCATTTTTAAAGTCGTGTGTATAAAATCAAAGGCATTAAAAAATCCAATTGCCAAAAATAACTAAAGTAGATTATATCTGGAGTTCAAAAAACAGTTTTGATAGAAAATAGTTCTATATTCTAAGTACTTTTGTTAATGTAAGAAAGATTTCTGAATGAACCAATGAGAAAGAATAGGGCACTTGTTTCTTTTATAAAAGTTCTTGTAAGAATTCTTATGGAAACTTCATTTTATAAAAAAAAAAAATTAGAAACCTGAAACTAAAATACTTTCATTTCAACTCCATTTATTAAGAGCTGTACTAAGATCCAAACTTGGATCTGGGTTCCAAAAAAAAGAGGAATAAGTTGCAGTTCCTCCCTTCAAACAACTTATAATTTGGTAAGAGATACAGAAGTAAAAATAGATGAATGTAATACAATCAATAACCAGGTTTCAAAATCTGGAAATGTAATGAGACAGAGAAAACTGTATTTCCCAGAACCCCTCTCCGGGAGAGTATCAGAGGTTAGAAGAAATACTTGGCTAAGCTGCTTTGGGGAGAGAGCAGTGGGGGTGAGAAGGCGAGCGATGAGAACCAGGTGTTCAGCAGCCTCTGGACCTCAATGCAGGCCTCCAGGGTTGCTGAGTGGAGTGTGCAAGTGGGGGCGCTGCCCGCTGCTGGTCCAAATTTTGGCTCACCTTTGAAAACCTCAGCTTCTCCAAACAAGCGTGGAAAAAGCAACAGCAGAGATTAATGTCATGTTTTAAGGTTTTGAAACCACCAGAAGCACTTTTATTTTCATCACTGCTACAAAGATACAGACTGGGTGACTTAGTGTCAGAAACACACTGAGGTCTGTATTGTGTCGACAAAATGCTTCTTTAAAAGATGTTAGGCCGGGTGCGGTGGCTCACGCCTGTAATCCCAACACTTTGGGATGCCGAGGTGGGCAGATCACCTGAGGTCGGGAGTTCAAGACCAGCCTGACCAACTTCAAGAAACCCCATCTCTACCAAAAATACAAAAATACTAACCAAGCAGTGCATGCCTATAATCCCAGCTACTAGGGAGGCTGAGGCAGGAGAATCGCTTGAACCTGGGAGGCGGATGTTGCGGTGAGCCGAGATGGTGCCACTGCACTCCAGCCTGGGGAACAAGAGCAAAACTCCATCTCAAAAAAAAAAAAAAAAGTTAAATTTGTGAGCTTCCACTACACTATCTCCTCCCTGAGGGGCTGCCGCTCTCTTGAGCTGCAGACCCACATCCATCACCTCAAGAGTCAATCTCCTCCTTTTCCCCCAGCCAGCCTGCCTTCCTTATCTTAGCAAACAAAAGACCATCAACCACTTTCCCCACTGCAGGAACTCAGGAGTCAGCCTTCACTCTGTCACCGTTTAACCAAGTCCACCCCTGAGCATCTTCCAAATGCAGTTCTGTGAATGCCATCCTCCATGTCACTGCCTTAGTGGGATTCCTATCATCAGCCCCTTCCTTTCCACCAGGGCTCTGTGTACTGTCTCCACTCCAGTCTCATCGGCTTCTAGCTGTTCATCTTTCATCTGTTGCCGAATGATTTTTCTAAAGCGGTAATTTGATTATGTTATATTAAAATTCTTCAGGGCTGTCATCTACCAACGCAAAGTTCCAATCCTTTAACAAGGTGTACAAAGTGCGTGAGGGTTTGTCCCTGCCAGCCTCTTCAGTGTCTCATCTCCTGTCACTCCCCCATACTAATCTTGCACCAGAGCCACACTGGACACTCACATGCCAAACTCTCCCTTCCATGTCAGATGCTGCAGAAAGCCTGGGGATACTACAGGGACCAAGAAGCCACAGACATGCTCATGGCTGAAACAGATCCCTTTGGCCTCTGGGCCTTCACACATGCTCCTCCTCTGCCCCAAATCCTGGCTTAGTGGTGGAGAGACATACTTTGCTGGCCCAGCCAAAGCCTCACTGGGTGACCTTAAGCAAATTACAGTCAGCCCTCTATACTGTGGGGGTTTAGAAGAAATACCTGGCTATCCCTAGCACTCTCTATCCGTGGAGTCAACCAATGGCAAATTGAAAACATTTTGTTGGACGGGGGGGTGGATTATATCTGAACTGAACAGCTACAAACTTTTTTCTTGTCATTATTCCCTAAACAATATAGTATAACCACTATTTATATAGCATTTACATTGTATTAAGTAATATAAATAATCTAGAGAAGATTTAAAGTACATGGGAGAGTGTGCATAGGTTATGGGAAAATACAACACCATTTTATATCAGGGACTTAAGCACCCGTGGATTTTGGTATCCGTGGGGTCCTGGACCCAATCCTGCCAGTTTATCAAGGGACGACTGTACTTCACTTCTCTAGACTTCAGTTTCTCATGTGTATCTTGAGTAGATAACGTGATTGATTTCAAAATTTTCTCCCAATTTTTACAAGTTATGAACCTAAAGAATAATTTTAAATTTCAAACCTAGACCAGAAGGAATCCTCAGAAATATTCCAACAAACAACAATGTTTAAACTGCTGTAAGCAACACTGTTACTATGTCAAAATTGCTGAGTTTTTCTCTGCTATCACAAAAGAAGGAATTCATATTCTACGCAAGATATGCCCTCCACTGATTCTTAGGCTCAGACATCCTATTACAGGGTAGTTTTATTTAACTAAAGTACTTTGTAAATTAGAAAGTACTAAAAATGTTTTTGTCATTCCTGTTAGCTCTGTTCTATGCTAGTTTTCCATGGACTCATTATGTAAGTGCATTGCCTGAATTTCAAGGGAAAGGAAGGTGACCTCATCTCTAAGGTTGTTTCTTTTGCATTTAACAAAAGTGGGCCTTTGGCATTATTTTATTCTGGACACCCAGAATCCACACTTAAACCACTGAATTACAAATAAGTGTCCTGGAACAGGATCAGACAGTGCCAATTCTATCTTCAGCTCAAAATAAAGCTAGCTTTGATGTATTTTAACCTAGGTTCATAAATTCGTTTTCAGAGAAAAATTCTTATTTTGAGGTGGAACAAATTTATGAAAGTCACATGTAATTAACCAAATTATGAACAATTTTTTATGATTCTTTTACTGGACTTTTAAAAGAAAAATGTTCTTATCAGAACACATTTAGAAGTGTATGATTATTGTACTGGTGTCAATTTCCCTGTTTTGATATTGAACTAGGGTTACATGTTCCTTACATAGATAAGGCAAGGTAGGTAAAGGGTATATGTGACTCTACACTATTTTTCCAGCTTCTTATGAATTTATATTTATTTCAAAATAAAATGTCAGCAGCCACTTCATGAATTAATAATCTATCTAGCCAGTGATCTCCCCTGTAGTTGCTGCCATCACACACAAACACACACACGACAACTAGACATCATGTACTTCCTGATGGGAACACAAAGCACTCTATATGAAGGAGTCTTGCCAAAAGGCAACCATAAATCTGATCAAGCCTGCATCCAACTACTAATTAATGAGAAATACAAAGAACTGAAGAACATGTTAAAAGGCTTCACAGAGATGCAGTCAGCAAGATCCAGACTGTAAGAAATTCTACAGAACAAATGACCTCATTTCTTCAACCAATAAAACTGCAAGGGGAGACAGAGACAGAGAGACATAGGAATGGGGAGAGCAGGTAGATAAAAAGAGGACTAAATGCACGTCAGTCAATCACAGTGTGTGAAACTTAATGACATCCTGACTCAAGCAAAGAGTAACACTATTTAGACAAAGAATAAGACAACAATTCTTTAATAAATAAATTTTAAAATTTATTAGATATCTTTATCAATTATTTAATATCATAGCTAATAAATTTTAAATTTTATTATATCTAATTTATTAGACATGTTATGATATTAAAGAATTGTTATTTTTAAATAAATGTTTTTAAAATATTAAATTATCAGTGGGTCCAAATATACATACATACATTATATATATAACATTTTTCTTTAAGTCTATTAATGACATCTTCCCAAATGCTTAAATTAAGTACTTTTGTATGGCAGGTGCAGTCCTTGAACAGACACAATGATGAACCAAAGCACTAGACAGCAGGGAGTACCAGTTCACCATAATGAAATGAAAAAAGAAGGCTGAGAATTAGACACTGGTTTAAATTTGTCCTCCTTTTCAAGTGAGATTCCACAGCTTTTCATTTGGAATATTAAACACTGCTTGGCAAAACTAAATACTACTATAGATCAGTTTCTTTCATCAGCCTGGGTGGTTCCAGATGCAGAATGAAAAATGCCCAACCAGAAAGCATTCTGCTCCATTAGCCTGAGATATGGTTGAGGAGAAACTTTGATTGCCGCTCTTGTTCTTAACGTGTTTATTACCTGGACAAATGACCACCTCTACCTAAGTTTCCTGCAGTTCTTCTCAGCAAAAAAGTGAGTGTTTTTTGGGAAGTGCTGACTAAATTTTAATTTTAGAAGTCTCAATCAGTTAAGTGTGTTTCCCTGAAGCTCTTCCCACCAAAAAGGTGAGCTTTTTTCGAGAAGTGCTGACTAATTCTAAATTTAGAAGTTTTGATGCGTTGTGTGTTTCCCCTTTGTCCAAGAATTTTTCTGCAAAACTGTTGACATCAACCTCTTTCAAAAATATTTTTCCACATTATATTCAATATTTTGGGGAATTTGATGGTAGAGTTCAAAGTTTAGTAAACATAGTTCTCAGAAAATAGCTAAGATTTTATAAGCACAATGAGCCTTCCTGAAGGTAGACAGAATTAGGGTGATTGCCTTAATCCTTCCATTTATGAGGGCAGATTAACTTTAATAAAGAACTGAACATTCCTTGGGATGGCAGCAAGAGAGAGAAAAGGAGCTGGTTCTGATGGCTGATGTTTAAATCTGAGGAAGAACTATAAAGATACATATGGAATTCATTGCTTTGCATGTAAACCCATATACCAGCCCCCACCTGCCACCAACCCACCCATTCTAAGGTGACCTCCCTGCACTATATTTTTCCTTTCAACAGCTCCTGCATGAAATTCAAGTTGCAGCTTCTTCTCGGCATCAGGAGATAGTTTGTCACTACCAAACACAGCCTGGAACTCCTGGACCACAACGCCTCCTGCTACCCCAATATAAGCATCAGCAGATTGATGAATGATGGCAGCCACATCACCCCTAAATATGGATCTGTGGGTCTATCAGAATTTGCTAAAAGGAGTATCTGCAGCAATGCAAACAACCAGCAATTAAATGTTAAATATCCTGTTCTTCAATGAGAACACATGGACACAGGGAGAGGAACATCACACACCGGGGCCTGTCAGCGGGTCGGGGGCTAGGAGAGGGGATAGCATTAGGAGAAATACCCAATGTAAATGATGGGTTGATGGATACAGCAAACCACCATGGCACATGTATACCTATGTAACAAACCTGCATGTTCTGCACATATATCCCAGAACTTAAAGTATAATAAATAAAAATATATATATATATTCTCTTCTTAAAAGACCTTTAGCTGTTCTGCTTAAATTAATTAATACAAGAAATATTATTGATCCTCTACAATACATCAGATAGTCTGCTGAGCTTTGGAGTTACATTAGTCAGGGTTCAACTACAAGTAACAGAAACTGTACAAGCTAGTTTAAGATGAGTGATTTGAAACAGAATTTCGATGCTCTAAAAGAAAAAAAAAGATTATTAGAAAAACAGAAAAAGAAGCCTCCAGGCTGAGTTAAACAACCCTGGGACTGTGCTGCTCAGCTCTCTCTTTGAGAAAGAACCTGCCCTGAGATCAGTTGACTGGCAGTTGCCACTTTCAGCACCTACCCCAGCATCCACACGAGCCCACGCCTTACACAGCCTGCTCCAAACCAGTGACTCCAAGCCAGTGAGTAGTTAGTACAGTGGGAGTTCTAGAGCCAGGTTCCTCCTGCCCAGTGCAGGACCCCTCTGACAAGCAGGCTGTGCTTGGGTACAGCGCATCAGCCTAGCCGAGACTTTTCTCAGAGCTACACTGCAGTCTCTTCCTGCTCAACCCTCTTTCCTTCCCCTCTCATTTTATGGATGATGTCAGAGCCTCATCACGGTCTGCACCTCTCCCTGCCCACTCCAGCTCCCTCCTGGTTTTATTCTTCACAGACATTTTTTTTTTTTTATTGTTATACTTTAAGTTCCAGGGTACATGCGCATAACGTGCAGGTTTGTTACATATGTATACTTGTGCCATGTTGGTGTGCTGCACCCATCAACTCG
>NW_012120376.1:5478945-5479239 GCF_000951035.1 Colobus angolensis palliatus
CTTCAGCAAAGTCTCAGGATACAAAATTAATGTGCAAAAATCACAAGCATTCTTATACACCAGTAACAGACAAACAGAGAGCCAAATCGTGAATGAACTTCCATTAGCAATTGCTTCAGAGAGAATAAAATACCTAGGAATCCAACTTTCAAGGGATGTAAAGGACGTCTTCAAGGAGAACTACAAACCACCGCTCAGTGAAATAAAAGAGGACACTAACAAATGGAAGAACATACCATGCTCATGGATAGGAAGAATCAACATCGTGAAAATGGCCATACTGCCCAAGGTTAT
>NW_012120376.1:5480881-5486749 GCF_000951035.1 Colobus angolensis palliatus
CAGAGTGAACAGGCAACCTACAGAATGGGAGAAAATTTTTGCAATCTACTCATCTGACAAAGGGCTAATATCCAGAATCTACAAAGAACTCAGACATTTTCCTCTATAAATCTCTCACATGAGAAATTTCCATCTTGACATCTGCTTCTCAGCCGACCTGAACTGACACACTAAACTTCCAGGAACAACTCCCTGTACAATGGGACAAAACTGGTCCACCAAAGGAGTTACAATCTGCATGATCAGGAAGTAGGGGACTGGGTAGCCACCACCTCTACTACTGGCTTCAAGGAATCCTCTGATGCTATCTGAGCCACCACATCCTGCTTCTCAACACTCATAAAGTTAGAGAAGAGATTTTGAGGCTTCTACTAAGCTGCCATGATGGAAAGAAAAAAAAAAAAAAAAAAACAGGACCATGGTTACCAGGAAACAAATAACAGGAATTGCTGCAGAAGCACAGCAACTTCCTCCTAGTGTTCATGGTAGGTACATCACATAGTAACTCGGTGACCCATGGTCAATGTTTAATTTCTACTAAGGCCCACTAGCAAGCCAGGTGTTTCTCAAAAGAAGACTAGTTATCAGAAGAGGGCGGCAGAGCTTTGTTTCAAAACCCTAAAGGCCTACACTAGTATTTATCTATGGGGTCTGCCATGGACACTTCAAGAATCACTGAATGACTTGAGCCATATTTTTCTTACTGATTTTAGGAATTCTGTATGAACTGCAAAAGAAAAGCCTTTGCCCAGTTATGTAGAGTTGAAATTATCTTCTCTTAAGTTGTGTCTCACCTTTTCATCCTATTTCTGTGCTTTTTAATGAACAGAAGTTATTTGTAATGTATAGTTTAATTTATCAGTCATTTCCTTTATGTACATGCTCTCTGTGTCTTGTTTTTGAAAAAGCCTTTCCAACCCTGAGGAAATAAAAATATCCTCCAATACTTTTTTCCAAAAGTTTTAAACTTCCATCTTTAACATTTAGGTCCTTAACTGATTTTGTGTATGGTAAGAGTAGTAATGCACTGTTTCCCATAAAGACAGCATTTCCCATTGAGTGCTTCATTTTTTACCACTGATCTGAAATATATCTTTTTTTTATTATATCTTTCCTTATATGGATGTGTCTGTTTCTGGACTCCCTATTCTTTTGCACTGGCCAATTTGTCTACCCATCCACCAATGTCACGTCATCTACAATATTATACTACAATCAGTTCCCCAACCTCATGTGCTTCAGGAATATATTAGCTATTCTTGGTTCTTTGCTGCTCAGTTTCTATTTTAGAGTAAGTTTTTCAAGATTCACAAAAATACCTTTCTTTTTTTTACTGAAATTGTATTAAATCTATTGACTAATTTGGAGATAGATTACTTCTTAATGATATTGAGTCTTCTTGTCTGAAAATGATATGGCTGTTCATTTTTAAATGTCTTTCAATAAAGTTTCATCATTTTCTCTATAAAGATTTCACACATCTTTGATGAGATTTTTACCTAGGTATCTTTTAGTTTGTAAACTATTATAAATGCTAAATGTTAAAATTTTGTTTTTTAACTGTTCATTGTTGATGTATGGAAGTGTATTCGATTTTTGTATAATAGTCTTATATCAAGCAACCTTGTAAAACTCTTATTAAGTCTAATAATTTGTCTACAGACCCTTGGGAGTTAAGTCATATCATTTAAAAATAGTTCTAATCTTTCTATATCTTCTCAAATTTTTATACTTTTTATTTCTCTTTTCTGGCCTGTTAGACAAGATATAAAGTTGAATAGAAGTGGTAATAGTGTACATTTTTGTCTTTTAAACAGAATTTTTTAATAACCTATCCTTACATATTGTACCAGTTAATCACCCTTGTCTCAACAGCAAAAAACAAAACAAATAATTCGATCAAAAAATGGTCAAAATATCTGAACATTTCTCAAAAGAAGATATACAAATGACCAACAGGTATATGAAAAAAATACACAGGGGCCGGGCGCGGTGGCTCAAGCCTGTAATCCCAGCACTTTGGGAGGCTGAGACGGGTGGATCGCGAGGTCAGGAGATCGAGACCATCCTGGCTAACACGGCGAAACCCCGTCTCTACTAAAAAATACAAAAAATTAGCTGGGCGAGTTGGCGGGCACCTGTAGTCCCAGCTACTGGGGAGGCTGAGACAGGAGAATGGCGTAAACCTGGGAGGCGGAGCTTGCAGTGAGCTGAGATCCGGCCACTGCACTCCAGCCTGGGCGACAGAGCGAGACTCCGTCTCAAAAAAAAAAACTCAAAAAAAAAGAAAAAAGAAAAAAGAAAAAAATATACAACATCACTAATCGTTAGGAAAATTCAAATCAAAATCATAACAGGATATCACCTCACTCTAGTTAAAATGCCTTGTATCAAAAAGACAGGCAATAGATGCTGGTAAGGATGTGGAAAAAGAGGAACCCTCACACACTATTGGTGGGAATGTAAATTCATATAACCAATATGGAGAACAGTATGGAGGTTTCTCAAAAAAGCTAAAAATAGAACTTCCATATGATGATCCAGCAATTTCACCACTAGGAATATATTCAAAATAAAGAAAATTAATGCTAGGCGCAGTGGCTCACGCCTGTAATCCCAGCACTTTGGGAGGCCAGTGCAGGCGGATCACGAGGTCAGCAGTTCTAGACCTGCCTTGCCAACATGATGAAACCCCGTCTCTACTAAAAATACAAAAATTAGCTGGGCATGGGGGCAGGCACCTGTAATCTCAGCTACTCCGGAGGCTGAGGCAGGAGAATCACTTGAGCCCAGGAGGCAGAGGTTGCAGCGAGCCCAGACCGCGCCATTGCACTCTAGCCTGGGCAATGGAGCAAGACTCCATCTCAAAACAAAAAAAAAAGAAAGAAAGAAAATTAATGTATTAAAGAGATATCTTATTCTCATGTTTATTGCAGCTCTATTCACAAATAGCCAAAATATGGAATCAACCTAAGTGACCATCAACAAGTGAATGGATAAAGAAAATGCATGTATATGTATGTATGTATGTGTGTATATATACCTACACACATGCACACACACAGTGGAATATTATTTAGCCATAAAAAATGAAATTCTGTCATTTGCAGCAACACGGATGGAACTGGAGGTCATCATGTTAAGTGAAATAAGCTAAGCACAGAAAAACACATGTTCTCACTCATATGTGCAAGCTATGTTCTCACTCATACGTGCAAGCTAAAAAAGTGACTCTCCTGGAGTTAGAAATTGGTGGTTACCAGAGGCCCAGAAGGGAAAGGGGGAAGATGATAAGGGAAAAAAAGATTATAAATGTATTTACTATCACTCAACTGTACATTTTTAAATGGTAAAGATGACAATTTGCATATGGATATTTTCCCTGAATAAAAAAAATAAAATTTAAGTGGAGTCAAGAGAAGGAGAAAGGAGCAGATATAATGACATAAGTCCCTGAATTCAGCCGTGCCTTAAGTCCATTCTTGTACATCCAGTTACATGAGCCAACAAATTACTTTTCTCCAAAACAAAAACAAAAAACAAGCAAACAAATAAAGGATCCATTGTGACTTTAAAAAAATCTATAGGCAAAATGTTGTTCATTATGTTCTTAAACTTTCTTTTTAATCTCCACATCACCTATGGTTATACTGTTTTTTTCACCCAAGCAACTTCTATTTGTGCCTTCTCTCCTTTTTTGATTGTTCTTCCCAGAGGAAGACTGCTAATTTATTAATCTTTTCAAAAATACAACAATTATCTTTTTTGAGTCTTTCTGTGGTATCTTTATTTTCTTTTTCACTAATATATGCTATCTTTATTATAATCTTCCTCCTTGTTGAAGAAATTTGTTTTGCTGCTATTTTTCTAATGTCTTAAGTTGCATGCTTAGTTCTTTAATTGTTAGCCTTTCTTCTTTTTTTAATATATACATTCATGGCTGTACATTTTCTTAAAGGTGTTGTTTTGATGTCTCTTATAAATTATTTGTTGTATATTCATTATTGCTCAGTATTTTGTTTTTCACTATAATTTTTGCTTTAATCCATAAATTACATAAAGTATATTTCAAAATTTCCTAAGACTGGTGGTGCAGTGATCTGTGAATGTCTGTTGAACCAATAACACAATTAGTATTATTAAAATTTTCTATATCCTTTTGGATTTTTCAACTGCTTTATTTATTAATTACCGAGAAAAGTAGATTAAAATCTCCCACTCACCTACCAGATATGTCTGGCATGGTTGTCTCTTTACAGTTCTGTCAACTTTTGTTTTATGTATTTAAAAATGATATTAGTGTATATCAATTTAAGTTTTTATATCTCCCTGGTGAATTGAACCTTATTGTTATGTAGAAACCCTCTTCATCTCTAATACTCTTTTTCTTGAAGCCTCTTCTATCTGACTTAATAATATTGCTCCATCATCTTTTTCTAATCATGTGGACCTTATTACAGTTATCAGTCTACGCTAAGAAATCGAAAATAGTTGACCATGTTCTGACCTCTTTGTTCAAGAGGCCCAAATGACTCCAGCCACCTTTTTTTTCCTTGATAGAATATGATAGCTTCTGAATCACTTATGGGTGGATTCTCCTTGCAGACAGCCTCCAGATAATCATATCTGCCATAACAGCAACATGGCAGGCTTTCCCACTCAGTGGTCCTACAAGCAGCCATAATAGCTTCTGTTCGGTGGCTCTGTAAACTACTATATATCAATATGGGCATTGCTTCTTTCTCTCTGGTGGCTAAATTGTTATTATCTGAAAGTTTGATTGACGGGATTCCATCTGCCCTGAGCACTGAGGCCCCAAAAAGATCCCATAGTAACAATTACTTTTTATCCATTAAAACATAACAAATAACTGCTTCAAAAATGTCTTCAGTTGAAACAGTATCCTTTTACCAACTCATTTATCAAGCTCATTATCAACATGAATCTACTAACCTTACTTGAACAAGATTGCTACCATGGCTGATTAAATGACTGTGTTAGAAGACAGTTAACTAAAATTGAAGTTGGATATCAAAGAGCTTTTATTTTAATCATGCATCTGTGCATGATGGGCATGATGACATACTTTGGGTATGAGACATGACAGAGATGACACCATAAAGTGGAAGGCAAAAGTATGCTTTGAAATCAAGCCTCAGTTGTGTTATTTGGCAGCTATGTAACCTTGGGCACGTCAATTAATCTGTCTCGCCCTAGATTTCTTCATCTATAACATAGAGATACAAAGATCTACTTCAAAAGGTTGGTGTGGGGACTAAAGTAAAATTTAAAGTATGTGAAAAAAATAGGCACTCAATAAATAAGTGTTCTCTTCACATTTCTCCTAGTCTAGAGGAAAGAGCCATCTTGAAAGCACTGATCTAATTGAGCTGATGTCTGTCAAATGAAAATCCAGGCCCTATTTTTTTTTCAAAGAACCAATCTTCTAACAATGGACCAGCTTCACCCCTTTCTAGCTTTACTGGATTCAAATCCACACCATCTCTAAGCAGAACACAGAACTGAGTTAAAGACCAAAGTCTTACCATGTCCATAGGATTGAACTATAAATTGAAACTTTTATCATCAGATTTCAAGTAACAAAACTCTGCTGATATTCCTCTATGTTAAATAAATTCCATGCACACATTTTGGAATTGTTAAAGCTAAAATCTAATAAGTATTGCATAGTCCAAAACCTCCTAAAGTTTTTAAGCTAGAATTCAGATGTTGGAGAGCATCACCTGGTGGCAAGTTGTGATACTGGAGTCCATTGAGTCATTTAAGAAACTACCATCAGAGTGAACAGGCAACCTACAGAATGGGAGAAAATTTTTGCAATCTACTCATCTGACAAAGGGCTAATAT
>NW_012120376.1:5487554-5493539 GCF_000951035.1 Colobus angolensis palliatus
CAAGTATACATATGTAACGAACCTGCACGTTGTGCACATATACCCTAGAACTTAAAGTATAATAAAATAAAATAAAATAAAAAGTCAAACCACTGTGGCCAGTGAAAATTCTAGTGGCCCAGAAGCAGTTCTACATTCAGACAGCAATCCTCTTTCCTATCTCCCTGTCACCCATCCCCACCCTCCCCTTCCCCTCCACCCTGGAATCACCAAGACCCATCAATTTGCCTCCCAAGCAGCTCGCAGAGTCTTCCATGTTTCATCCCCATGTTCACTGCCCTAGTACAGGCCACCATCTTTTATTGCCTGGATTCCTGGAACAGCCTCCTAGGTGAGTTTCCAGATTCCAACTTATGTTCCATACAGCAACCACGTGGTCCTTTTTATACAGCACCGTCATGATCATGTCACTCCTTGTCCAGTAGTTCCTTGATGTCTTCAGAATAGAGAGGTAAATATTTTATTACAGAATGATCAGATTCTTCTCTTCACCATGGGCCTTTCTTCCCTCCCAGCATCATCTCTCTACACAGCCCCCCTCCACTCTTTGAGTGTTGCTCAGCTCCCGTCATGTCACACACTGTATTGCTCTTACCTCCCTGTCTTCACACTGCTATTGACATTACCAGGAGCCTCTTCGCCCCTGTTCTACTCTTCCATTTAACTCTTACTCATCCTTCAAGTTCAGCTTAGCTTTCATGCCTCTGGGAAGATTCTTTTGACCACTCTAAAATGGATTAGCTTCCCTTGCTCTGAATTCACACAGTTACCGTCCTTCCACTATCAAAGCAGTGGTTTAATTGTCTGCCACTCCTTCTAGACTGTAAGCTTTGTGAAGACAAGACCCATGACTATTTTGTTCAGCCTTGTAGCTTCAACACTTAACATAATACCTCATCAGGAACTTAATATTTGTTAAAGTATTGGATTGAATTGAAATGTAGTATATATTCAGTTGGACCATATAAAATTGCCTTAAGGTAAAAACTGTCAACTATTGGCAATTATATACGTGCAACCTAATAGTTGCTACCAATATGGGAAAAGAAATATATCTTAACCATTTATATGTATTACTAAATAATCAATAAATGTCTTTTTAAAAAATACAATCTTGATTTTTACTGAAATCCATTTTCCTAGCCATAAAACCATTAATTCAGAAAATGACCTTCAAAAGCAAAACCCAAAGACCTGTGTCAGCAGATCTTTAAAAACACAACAGACAATCAAAAGTTAACCTTCTGACCTTGGAGAGTGTTTTGGCTAATAAATGACTTACTGATCTTGTCATGCCAACGTGCTAATCATTCCCTGGACATGAATGCAAGGGAGCTAAATCTAGAACATTTTCCATTCTGCCAGATTCTCATTGCACCTGTTACATTATCCATCATTCAACATTTCCCACAAGTGGACATTACCACCCATTGTAACCAGTCCCAAAACTCTTGCCTTCATTTTAAAAGAGCAGTTCCAAAGAAGCAAGCAGTTACTTAAATAAATGCATCTGTGCTTCCACTGGAATCTGCTCATACTTTCCAATAAACATGTTCAGTGAGATAGAACGGAATGGTGGGCACCAGGACTAAAGGAAATCTGTCAAGCAGATGTTGCTTTTGTGCAGTTGACTATCCCTTAAAAGCTTCATATAAGACTAACAGAAAGCAGGAGGCTGTGGCACATATACACCATGGAATACTATGCAGCCATAAAAAAGGATGAGTTTGCGTCCTTTGTAGGGACATGGATGCAGCTGGAAACCATCATTCTTAGCAAACTATCACAAGAACAGAAAACCAAACACCACATGTTCTCACTCATAGGTGGGAACTGAACAATGAGATCACTTGGACTCGGGAAGGGGAACATCACACACTGGGGCCTATCATGGAGGGGGGGGGATTGCATTGGGGAGTTATACCTGATATAAATGATGAATTGATGGGTGCTGACGAGTTGATGGGTGCAGCACCAACATGGCACAAGTATACATATGTAACAAACCTGCACGTTATGCACATGTACCCTAGAACTTAAAGTACAATAATAATAATAAATAAATAAATAAATAAATAAATAAAAATTAACAAAAACAACCTGGGAAAGAAAAAAAAAAAGAAAGAAATAGAAAGCAGGAGGCAAGGGTAGAGAGGTAATTTTCTTTAGCCTGTTTAGTGTTTTCTCTACTTTTATATGAAGAGATAGCCTGGTTTAATTTCCAGGTGCAATGGATACCTCACAAGCATTCAGCAATTTGAATAGTTTATGCATTACACATTCCATATAAAAATTCCATACAAGAGCTGGGTGCAGTGGCATATGCCTGTAGTCCCAGCTCCTCAGGAGGTTGAAGCAGGAGGCTCGCTTGAGCCCAGAGTTCAAGTCCAGCTTCAGCAACATAGCAAGAGCCTGTCTCTTAAAGAAAAAAAAAAAAAAAACATACAAAATAATGTATCCTTGCTGAAATACACTGACTTGCTACTTCTACTTATTACTATTCTGGCTCAGAATGTCCTTTCTTACTTAACCTTTGTTTTCTGCATCTTATTGGCTCCCAAATAATTATATTTTATGCTAAAACTTCTGTTTTCTTCTCAGCTAGATGTGATTTGAGGCAGAGTTTAGAAAATCCATTTGCCTACAGCTTTTTTTTGTTTATTTGAGGATGGCATTTTTAAATGCAATTTTAAATTTAGTAGTTTTGTCTCTTCTTGTTAAATTTTTTCTTGAGGAAAAAAAATGAAAAGTTTACATCAATGTCCCACTGAATGCCAAACTAAAGATCCACAAATGTCTTGACTTTCTCTTCTCCTGCAGTCATCTCTCCTAATGTGAATATACAGTGTTTAAGGCAGGGAGAAATTTATCTCCTTCCAATGTATTAATTTGGTATCTGTTTAAGACCTAGGCAAAACTATAATAGGTGGTTTAGAAATAAACATGTTTTGTGCCAGAAATCAAAATGCATAGTTGAAGAACATGGTATAATTTTGGTATTAAAAAAAGATCTATTCAATTATTATAACACAATTTCAGGGTAGTGGAAAGAGAAGTTGATTTGAGTCAGAAAATCTGGGTCCAAGCCATGACCCTCCATTTACCTGCTGTGTAGCTCTGAGCAAGTCTCTTAAACTCTCTGACCAGGTCTCCCTGCTCATGGCAGTAAGATTAATGTGATCATTGATGCTGTGTGGAAACAGAATGTAATAAATGTCACATTTATTTTTCTTCATTTTCCCAAATCAAATTATATTTGACCCTCTCCCTGTCAGGGACACCACTGGTGGCCTGCACAACATCCATTCCAATGTTGTCCCTAGCTGAGCCCTGATTTTTGTTCAGATGTCCATCATTTGCCACCCCAGCTCTAGCCCAGGTGAGTGAATCCTGAGTGGTCCCAACAGAGCACCTTGTCAGGAGGATGGGATACAATTCTGGCCTGAGACACATAGGAAAGCAGAAAGATTCTGGGAAACATTTCCTTCCATCTTTCAAGGAGACACAGAATGAGATGGTCTCTTCTCCATTGGATACAGGCATCTCTAGATGTGAAATCAAGGCAGCAACTTAAAGCCACAAGGGACCACAGCCGGAAGACAAGACCAGTCAGTTGAAGATGGCAGAGAAGAAAGAGAGAAGAATCTAGGTACCTGATGGCATTTTTGAGCCACAAGGTTAACCAACTCTTTAGCTCCCCCTACCTTTGCATTTTGTGTTGTCTACAGTAACAGAGGTTCTTATTATTAAGCCAGCTGAATCCAAGCTTTTATTATTTGTAGCTAAAAGCATCGTAACTGCTACATACCCCAGGTCTCCAAGTTTGGCCAGAAGTCCAGCACCAGTCATTTTTCAGAATCCTCTATCTTTGGATCAGAGAAGAATCCTGGGGCTTATGAGGCCACCACTGCTGTGACTCCTTCCCAGGCCCTTGAGATTCATTCAAGAGTCTCCAGCTCCACTGACAACTTTGTACCCTCTGTACCAACTTTGGCCAAAGGGATGATCACTGAGGTTCTTAGGGCCTCAGTCTAAAAAGTAACCCAAATAGTAGTAGTAGTAGTAATTCCCATGTGTGGCAGGCAAAATTTTGACTCCCAAGATCTTTACCCCCCTGGTGTTACACCTGTGTGTGTTACATTATATGGCAAACGGGTCTTTGCAGATAAAATTAAGGTTGCAGACCTTAAAATAGGGAGATTATCCTAGATTACCCAGCAGCTCCAATGTATTCACATGAGCCCTTAAAAATGAAAGAGGAAGGCAGAACAGTTCATCAGAGGTGAGGTGGAAAAAGAGGCAGGAAACATTCAAAACCTAAGAGGGACTTGTCCTGCCATTGCTGGCTTTAAAGATGGAGGCATAGAACCAGGAGCCAAGGAACGCAGGCAGCCTCTGAAAGCTATCAGCCTTCAGATGGCAGCCAACAAGGAACTGGGGACCTCGGTCCTACAACCACAAGGAACTGAATTCTGCCAATAACATGAATGAACAAGGAAATAGATTCTCCCTGAGAGCCTCCAGAAAGGAAAGAAGCCCTGCTAACACCTTGATTTTAGTCTGAAGAGCCTCAGGTGAGCCTGCTAGACTTCTGGCATACAGAACTGTAAGGTAACAAATTTGTATTGTTTTAAGTCATTAAGTTTATGGTAATCTATTCTAAGCAGCAATAGAAAACTAACATATTACACGAGGTTCTGCCACATCTGAGTGCCCTGCTCCAGAAGGCTCATGTCTCTGTCACCCTCAGAATCTCCAGCCCTCAATTCCTCTTCACACTCTTGGGGATCAAACCACACACAAGCCATTCTCCTCCTCTACCTTTATGATATAAAATCTCCAAATACCCTACAGTCACAAATAGTTACACACACCCACACACTCACACAAACACACTGACCTCCCAAATTCAAAACACAGTGACAGGGTTGTCTTCCCTCTGCCAGACAAATATCCTCCCTCCAAAACACACCTCAAAATTAAAACTCTTACTTATTTCCCTGGAAACTAGGAAAGAAACAGAAAAACCAAACAAAACAAAAAGCCACATTTTTCTGAATTAACTATGGAAATACCATTCATGATATTCTGTAATTCTTGATATTAAAGATTCTATTAACTTCTTCTTAATAAGGAAACAATATAATACTTTTGGGAATCTCATCTGTGAAAAGTTATCATATATTTCTTTTCAGGCTCAGAGAAACAGAGCCATTAAGAGTGTTAACTTTACTTTGAATAAACGAATAAATCCTGGCACCCAATGTAGTTTCTACTATCTTTCTTCTATCCCTTCTTACTGGAAAAAAAAAAGAAAAAGAAAAAGAAAAAGCAACAATAAGAAAAAAACACCTGACTGCCTTACAATATCTTCTGGTGCTAATTTTTTATGCTCTCCACAAGTGCAATGGGCTTTCTGATATTAGCCTGACCATATTCAAATTAGGTTGGGCCATTTGTTGCTTTTTAATGACCTTTACTGTTTTCACATTTTTCTGCATGCAACTGAGCTGATCAGTATCTATGACAATAAAAACTCCAATCACCAATTGATTTCTGTTTATGCAAATGTTTACACACAACACACACATACACAGGCATATATCTGATGGTTATAATATATATAATACTGCTTATGTGTGTATATTAATGTTAATATATAATATACATAAATTTAATCTACCTATATTGCTATTATGAGTAAATATTTTTTGCACATCCAATACCTGTCTTCTTTATGCATTTCCTGTGTTTTCCCGAGCCTGATCCCAATCTTCCCACTTCAGTCTCCCCAGATGCTGGGATTACAGCCGTGAGCCACTGCACCCGGCCTGGAATTTTCATATTGCATTAAAATCGTGTGCCTGACTCCCTGTTCCCTTGGGTTGAGTGAAAGGTAAAAATATATAGCCGGGCGCGGTGGCTCAAGCCTGTAATCCCAGCACTTTGGGAGGCCGAGACGGGCGGATCACGAGGTCAGGAGAT
>NW_012120376.1:5493777-5553500 GCF_000951035.1 Colobus angolensis palliatus
AAAAAAAAAAAAAAAAAAAAAAAAAAAGAAAGATAAAAATAAGATCGCATTAAAGTGAACAGTAGTTCTCTGATTTTTGCTTCACACACTATTGTGGCCCCTTCACTTCCCCTTGGTGTCTTCCCAACTGTTCCCAGGGGCCATGGAGATGTCCTGTGTGCTCAGACCTCTCAGTGGCCACATAGTAATAACTGAAGCTCAGTCTCCCAAGACTCATAGAAGGAGCCTTGTGGTTGTTGCTGGTGTCAAGCTCCCACTGTGCTCCTCAGCACCTTAATGCTACCCTGCTAGGCCAAAGCTACAAAGCATGATGCTAGGTCAATTGTGCCCCAACACAGCAGCACCGCCTGCATCCCTGCCACATTAAGATGTGGCCACTTTGGGCTGAGTGTCTAATACCACAGTCTCCAAAGCAGTGTTGCAGTGTTGCCAGGTGCTCCTGGTGTCATCCAAATTCTTTAATGAATTCTAATTTCAGGTTCTCCTTCCAAGGACACAGTTCACAGTGGGGCAGAGGGCAATCTGAGTGACAGATCAAAAACTGGACTCCAGGTGATCTCCCTGCCTGGATTTTTTTTTTTTTTTTTTGAGACAGGGTCTTGCTCTGTCACCCAGGCTGGAGCTCACTGCAGCTTCAACTTCCTGGGCTCAAGCAATCTTCCAACCACAGCTTCCCAAGTACCCGGGAGGACAGATGCATGCCACCACACCCACTTAATTTTTTATTTTTTGTAGAGACCAGGTTTCACCATGTTGCCCAGGGTGGTCTCCAAATCCTGGGCTCAAGCAATCTTCCCACCTCAGCCTCCCCAAATGCTGGGATTACAGCCATGAGCCACTGCACCTGGCCTGGAATTTTCATATTGCACTAAAATTGTGTGCCTGACTCCCTGTTCACTTGGGTTGAGTTCTTTCTTATGGGACTCCACAGTTTCTGCTGCAAATAGGGTCATTCCCTAATTTGTTCAACAAGTATTGAGGGCCCATCAGGTGTCAGGCACTATGCTGACTATGTGTGCAGTGATTTAAAAAAAAAAAAGAAAAATGGACTCAGACAGCTCTGACTCCATGACTCAGCAGTGCCCCCAGACATGTTTAAATCCTGGGGTGAGGGAGAAAACCTAGGACTCAAGCTGGGACCATGGAAAGAAAAAGAAAGGAAAACAAGAAAATAGAGAAGATTTTCAAATATATGATGGAGGAATACAGGTATATCAAGACAGCTACATGGAGCTTGCTGTATGTATATGTATTTAGTTGTTCAGAATTACATTTTTATTTCTGCTCTAGGTACATAAATAATGCTACAAGAAGTATGAGCATTGGTAATAGGACTTACAAGTTAAGCAACAGCTTAGCACCCCGTTAACTTCGTGTTATAATCTTATGAACAAGCTGTATGGCTTTGAGCAAATCTATTAACTCATTGCTTCAAACTTTATATGAATTATTGTTTGCAGACATAGAAGTCACATCCACATATATTATAAAGTTTTAGGAATAGAGATGACGAGGTGAAGAAGACAGCAAGCCTCCCATTGTAACGAGTGGAGCTCGTCTGTATGCTCACATTTTTCAACTTATGGCTTTCTGGGCTTGCTTTAATCATTTCCTTCATGCCCAATATCTTTCTTTCTTTCTTCCCACCTATTAACCAGATCCCAGCATAAGTCCTCTATGGCTAAAAAAAAAAAACAGTCCCCCAAAAATGCCCATGTCCTAATTATTACAATCTGTTAATATATTACCTGTCATGGCCAAAGAGACTTTGCAGATGTGATTAAGAATCTTGAGACAGGAAGATTGTCCCAGTTATCCAAGTGGGATCAATGTCATGACAAGTGTCTTCATAAAGGGCAGCAGGAGGGTCAAAGTGAGAGAAGGTGATGTGACGGAAGAAGCAGAGAGAGATTTGAAGATGCTATGCTGCTGGTTTTGAAGATAAACATGTATTCTTACATAATAATATATATTGTATTTGTTTGATTGGGATAGGGATGGAAAAGGTGCTCGAAGTCTGCAAACCTAAGGTCCTGTCTAGCAATGCCCTCAGAGTTCAGCCCATGGAAGTCCAGCCTAGACTGGCCTTAACCTCTCACTAAGTTATGTTTTATAGGTTGTACTAGGAGTCACTGAGGTTTGGAGAACTATAAACATTTTTAATTCAAATATGTTATCTGGGAAAATAATATGTTATGCCAGCATTTTTCAAATATTTTAGCAACAGAAACCTTTATTTAAATAAAATATTATTATATACAGTTATCATTGGCCAATTAAATATAATATGAATTTTAATTTTTTAATAACAATAATAAATAAAATATTTTAGGAAATCCCAAAGAGATTAAAGTGGATCTATTGAAATTGAAGGGAGTGGGGAGAAAATGGACCCCAACCGTTCAAGTTACAAAGAGGTCCTCAAGAGAAGACAAACAGCATCAGAATAAGAGAGAGGAAGTATAATATTGTGATACAAGAAGAAATACATATTTGGTCTCTGTCCCCATTTCTGGGCCTAATATTTGGTCTCTAATACAGTTCCTAACACAGATCTCCTAAGACCTCTGTAATTTCCTGAGTGATAGGAGCTTCTGGCACAGTGGTCCAAAATCCCTTAGAATTTCTTGGGTGATAGGAGCCAATGTGTTCTAATGAGGTAACAGCTGGTGGGGGCTGGTCACTAGGGAAATCAACCATGTGACTGGAGGGTTGGAACTTTCAGCCTCACTCCCTGATTTCCTGGA
The DNA here is from genome assembly GCF_000951035.1 of Colobus angolensis palliatus. Classification (NCBI taxonomy): domain Eukaryota; kingdom Metazoa; phylum Chordata; class Mammalia; order Primates; family Cercopithecidae; genus Colobus; species Colobus angolensis. Next base: position 5,496,525 of record NW_012120376.1, read on the forward strand.
AGGGGAGAGGTGCTGAGGTTCAGTCTATCCCCACTGGCCAATGACGTCATCAATCATGCCTAAATAGTGAAGCCTCCATAAAAACTCAAAAGGATGAGATTTGGAGAACTTCTGGAATGCTGAGCACATAGAGGTGCCTGGAGAGGGCATGGAAGCTCCACATGCCTGCCCACATACCTTGCACTATGCATCCCTTCCATCTAGCTGTTCATCTGTATCCTCTGTAATATCTCTTATAATAAATAGGTGTTATGGTTTGGATATATGTGTCCCTCCAAAATTCATATGCTGGAACTCAAACTCAAAGGTAATAGTGTTAAGAGGTAGGATCTTTGGTGAAGTGATTAAGTCAAGAGGGTTGCACCCTCGTGAATGGGATTAATGCCCTTATCAAAGAAAATGAACGGACTGCCCCAACCCCTTCAGCCCCTTCTACCATGTGAGGATGCAGCAAGAAGACACCATGTTGGAAACACAGAGTAGCCCTCACCAGACACTGAATCTGCTGGTGCCTTGATCTTGAACTTCCCAGTCTCTAGAACTGTAAGAAACATGTGTTTATTATTTATAAATTACCCAATCTAAGGTATTTTTTATAGCAGCCCTAACAGACTAAGACAATAAGTAAATATAAGTGTTTTTCCCTGAGTTCTGTGAGCCACTCTAGCAAATTAATCGAACCCAGGGAAAGGGCTGTGAGAACCCCCAATTTATATAAAGCCAGTTGGTCAGAAATATAGGTCACAACCTGGGACTTGTGCTTGGCATCTGAAGTGTGGGGCAGTCTTGTGGGGCTAAACTGTTGGATCTGATGCTAACTCTGGATAGACAGTGTCAGAGTTTAATTATAGAAAATCTAGCTGGTGTCCACTGGAAAATCGATTCTGGCTGGTAGGGAGAAATTCCTACATATTTTGGTGACCAAAGGGGAAGTATTCTGCAATGAGAATAAGAGAGGGAAAAACAGTTTGTTTTTTTTTTTTCCTCAGGACATATCACATAATGGTAAGGGCTCACGATCTGGAGGAGACTACTTGAGTTCAAATCCCAGCTCCACCACTAACCGATTATGTAATTTGTTGAGCACTTACTATCTGCCAGGCACTGTGCTAAGTGCCTTGCCTGTATTAATATTATCTCATGAGTAAACAGACACAGAGAGGTTGAGTATCTTATCCTAGATCTCACAGAAGAGAAGGGATCTTAGCACAGGCATCGGATTTCAGAGCCCACATTCTTAACCACTACACTGAAGTACAGTTCTTTTACAACCATTGTTTTAAGTTGCTTACATCTCTGTTAGTGAGGGTTCTACAGAGAAATAAAACCAATAGGGTACAAATTCACATAGAAAGAGATGTATGTTAAGAAACTGGCTCATGTAATTAAACTGGCAAGTTTCAAATCTGCAAGGTGGACCATCAGGCTGGAGACCCAAGAAAAGCTGATATTGCAGTTCACATCCAAAGGCCGTGGCAGAATTCCCTCTTGCTTGGGGGAGGTCAATTTTTTGTTCTATTTAGGCCTTCAGCTGATTAGATAAGGCCCACCGAAATTTGGGAGGGCAACCTACTTGACTCAAAGTCCACCAATTTAAATGTCAATATTGGTCTAGCGTGGTGGCTTACGCCTGTAATCCCAGCACTTCAGGGGGCCAAGGCAGGCAGATCACCTGAGATCAGGAGTTTGAGACCAACCAGGCCAACAGTGAAATCCTGTCATCTTTACTAAAAATACAAAAATTAGCTGGGTGTGGTGGCACACACCTGTAGTCTCAGCTACTTGGGAAGCTGAGGCAGGAGAATCACTCAAACCCAGGAGGCAGAGGTTGCAGTGAGCCAAGACCACACCACTGCACTCTAGCCTGGTTGACAGAGTGAGATTCTGTCTCTCTAAATAAATAAATAAATGTTTATCTTATCCAAAAACAGCCTCACAGAAACACCCAGAATAATGTCTGACCATGTATCTGGGCACTGTGGCCCAGTGAAGTTGGCACATAAAATTGGCTACCACACAGCATTCATCCATCAGAACAGCTAAAAAGGCTCAGAGAAGGTGGTACTGGGGAGACAGGGACATGTTTGGACATGGAGTAGCCCAGCAGGACCAACCTGAGAGGGGCACCATGGTGACGGCCAGGGACACACTAAACACACCAGCACCCAGTGAAAGCAACAACAATAGGAGTGGGAGTAGAATAGCAGACTCATTTGGCCCACACATGCTCTCAGGCCCTTCTTACTAAACCTTCTATCTGTAGGGATAGTGTGAAAGGATTTGGCAGGGTCCTGTATGAAAAACCTCACAAAGTTTGGACCATCTTTTACAACTACAAGCTGAAGGCCCATCTGGTCAGGGACTCTTCAGTTTAGGATGTGACACTCTTGGATCAAGGGGATCTGAATATCTTCTGTAAAGCACTACTTGGTTTCCACCAAGCTGTGGAAGGAGTGCTTTTGGACACTAAAAAAAATACCTTCTCACTTCCTCATTTGGGACTGTCAACCCGAGAGGGCAAGGCGAGTTATACAGAAAACACCTCATTTGGAGTTATTTACTCTAACTGCTCAGCATTGTGAGAACAAGCTCATTCTTGTACCTTTTCTTTGTGGATTTGGGGATCACAACAACAAGGGACTTCCCCATCGCTGGAGTGGCCACAATCTGAACAAGTTCCACCCACTGCCTGAGAGTCCTGCCCTGAATTTTAGACTTCGATCATAAAAAACAATGGATAATATAATTTAACAGTGAATAAATTAGGTATCAATGAAGTTAGCTTCAAAGCAAAATGCATCCATGTCGGTTGAAATATTGTGCTAAGTTGTCAGTGTACTAGCTTCCTTTCCAACCAAATGCGTGCAGGAAAAGCTGGGTCTGGAAGAGTACAGGATCCAAAGGAGAGGGTAGAGTTAGGCACAGAGACCATGAAACCTGACATGAGTTCAAACCTTGGCTTTGCCACCAACTGCATGACATTAGGCAAGTCACCTAGCCTCCTTGCGCCCATCTGAAAAATGCACCACAAGGATAAGGCCAGCATATGGGCCCTGCCAGGCAGCTGAGGATATGCAGTGGCTTCCCCACCAGGCATATGTCAAGGTCATAGGGGAAAGCAGAGGAATCCCAGGTACCAAGCAGAATCAGGAAGAAAGAGTCAGGTAAGGAGACACCACAGGGATAATCAGGGGAGGGCCACATCTCAGGAACTTCAGATGGTGCCTAAGAACTAGTTCATGGTGACAGAGCAGTCATGGAGCCATTTCCAGACCTGCTGGCCTTTCCATACATAATTATACTGAGCAATTATTATAAATAATTGGAATGGCGCTGGGGAGGTAACAGGACCAAAAGAAGTTTCCTCTTCATAGCAATTTCATATGTAGCAGGGTTGCAATTTACTTACACTACCTTCATAAATCCAGAGAAAATGAAGTTTCACTATTTTCTCATTAATTAATCTCTCTAAATTCCCCATTCCCCTTGCAAGCAGAAAGAGGGAACTAGAGATTTTAGGTCAATTCTAAAATTACAAGTCATCCCAAAATCTGAACAGAGTCCTTAGGTAATGTGATGTCTTTGGGATAAATGTTCAGCCTTTCAGATATCCGACCGACCTTCCTTCCTTCCTTCCTTCCTTCCTTCCTTCCTTTCTTCCTCCTTCTTCTCTTCCCCAAGATGATGTTCAAGGAAAGGAAAGGGTCCTTGATTCCACATGACATCCCTTGCAGCAAAATGTTTAGACTGGGCTGCTTCTGGAGAGTGACCCTTATGGAGCAGCCAACGTCTAGAGGAGTATTAGTGTCTCCTGAAGAAGCTAGGCTGAGCTGGACTGGGCCCGCTGGCCCCTTGCAGCTGCACAATGGCCTGGTGATTCTCCCCAGCTACTCACTCAAGCTCTGACACATCCTTCAACCAGCTGCTGGGGGTCACCTTCCTCATGTCTTGCTGGGTTCTAAAGCAGGCTTGCTTGGATCTTGTCCAGGCCCTTTCACTATCCCTCCTGGGGCTAGGAGAGGTACATGGGCACATTTGGGTCTCCTCCACACCTCATCACATGAATTGTTACTAGAGTTGCCTGGGAGAATAGGGTAATCCAGTTCCCTTCTAGAGTCTCACACCTAAACTGAAACAAATCTCCTCCACCCCATTCTTGACTGTCTTATCCCACATACCCATCTCCCCACTGCCTCCCCAACCACTATCTTTTTCTTTCCACAATCCCCCAAGCCGGAAGGGATAAACTTTCACTTACTTCTGTAGGGGAAGAAAGATTTCTTTTCTCATTCTTCACCAGGTTCATGGCTGAGGCACCTATAAGAAAAGCCTCATTAAAAAAAAAAAAAAAAAAAAAAAAAAATACATGTTTATTTAATATAAGTTTTATGCGACACAAGGGCCTTAAGAAATGAAGACCCAGAGAAACGGAAACTTGTATATATTTACGCCTGGGTTTGTTAAAGATGGACAGTCATGGGGAAGTATGATTGGACAAAGGAGGTATGACCTAATGGGAATAAACTTGGAGGAACTTACTAAGGCAGGTTAGTTTGTTCAGATTCTTCTGTGTCCCTGTGTCTTCAGAGATAAGCATGTTCCTTTCTTCTGGGTATAGGGAGGGTACCCCCTGAATGAGGATGTTATGACCTGCTTTATGGAAGAAGGATCTGAGAAAGTCAGAGAGTGCCCTTCCTGGGTTTTATGAGCTGCTGCAGGGGAGAGGGGGAAGAGTAAGGTGAGGGAGACATTCCACTTCTGCCGTTTTCTCAAATGTCAGGCTGCCATATTTTGATGTTCCTGGGCCCCATCACTTCCCTTTCCTCTCTTACTGAGACTTGACTGTTGCCACTTTCTCTTCCTCCTTCCAAGTTCTTAGCTCATGGCTAAGTCTTACTAATAAGTAGAATTCAGGGGAGAAAAAGATGACAGGAGCTAAATTTGGGTCTTTCCCATAAATATGAAACTCATTATCCTGAGAAAAAAGATCTCTCCCAAATTCTCAGAAAGCCTCCTTAAAAACAGGCAAAGGATTATTTCAGGGTGTCCTTGTAAAAGTCAGCACAGATGGCATTCGAATTTGTACATCACTGGGATGCATAAGTATATCTATAGCAACAAGGTGTGCAAAACTTGTAATTCCCTAGACTTTGACCACAGGAGAATAGGATGTGACTGTTATGCTAATGATCTCATTAATATCATGAATACAATTAACAAATGAAGTCAATTATCACTGGCAAGCATTCATTACAAAGAGATAAGTTGCTGTGCTCCAGCCACACAAGTAACTATTTTGCTGCGCTTGTCCGGAAGCTCTCTTTTCATCTTTGCTCATTTGTTACCACTAAATGTATAAATGCCTGGGAATGTGGACTCAGCTCATTACTTATATATATTACCTTGATTATAATTTGACCTCATGTACACATCAGTTTGAAGAACCCTACAAAATACCACTTCTATTTATAACATAGCTTCATCTGCCAAGCCTGCAGGAGAAAGCCTAATTGGAAAGAATAAAAGGTTACCTTTGCGTGTAAACTGCACATTCATTTAGTCATCAATTTTATTTCTTTCTAATTATCAGTAGCTGTGCATCTCCCAGTAGCTTGGATATAGTTGGTTTTCCTCCCAATAATTCCTGAGAAATAAAAACCCTAATGATCAGATCAGTCGTTGGGAAGTGTGGTCTCAATGTGCAGTTTATTGGGGCTGTCAAAAATTAATTTCAGGATTCAAACTTAAACTGCCATAAGACTGTGGTTCTGAGGCCAAATGCCTATTTTTATGTGACTCTTTCACTATCTGTATCATAAGAACTGCATGTTCTTTGTAGTTTAAAACAAAATAATGTTCTTACCAGAAGTCCCGCAATTAAATCTTCTTGCAGGCAGCTTTTCTTGCTGCCCATCCATAAGAAGTGAAACGGTTCTCAGACGTGGATTTTTAAACTGTTTGAAGAAATGGATGAAGCTGACCTCCACTGAGAGCCATCTCAGTTCCCAGCCTGCAGCATGCACAGCTGCCTCCCTGGCTCTCTCCTTCTGCCCACCTCAGCTTGCCTCCCCATCCCTGAGTCTCCCTCGTATTAATTAGTCATTTTATGCTGCCCTAACAAAGTACCACAGACTAGTGGCTTAAACCAGGGGTCCCCCAACCCCTAGGGCCACACACGGGTACCAGTCGCCGCGTAGCCTGTTAGGAACTGGGCCACACAGCAGGAGGTGAGCTGCAGGCAAGTAGGCTAAGCTTCATCTGTATTTGCAGCCACTCCCCACTGCTTGAATTACCAGCTGAGTTCTGCCACCTGTCAGACCAGTAGCAGCATTAGATTCTCATAGGAGTGCAAACCCTATGGTAAATTGTGCATGCAAGGGATCTAGGGTGTGCATTCCTTGTGAGAATCTAATGCCTGATGATCTGTCACTGTCTCTCATCACCCCCAGATGGGACCATCTAGTTGCAAGAAAACAAGCTCAGGGCTTCCGCTGATTCTACATTATGGTGAGCTGTATAAGTATTTCATTATGTATTACAATGTAATAATAATAGAAATAAAGTACCCAGTAAATATAATGTGCATGAATCATCCCAAAACCATCTCACCCCCTCCCCGAGTCCGTGGAAATGCTGTCTTCCACAAAACTGGTTCCTGGTGTCAAAAAAGTTGGGGACTGCTGGCCTAAACAACAGACATTTATTTTCTCACAGTTCTGGAGGCTAAAAGCCCAAGATCAGCCTGCCAGCCTGACTGGGTTCTGGTGAGGTCTCTGTTTCTGGCTTGCAGATGTCTGTCTTCCCGCAGTGCCCTTACATGGTGAGAGAGAGCTCTGGTATCTCTTCCTTTTCTTCTAAGAGCACGCGTTCTCCTGGGGCAGGCTCCAGCCTTATGACCCCATTTAACCTTCATTACCTCCTTCAAGGCCCTATCTCCAGTATAGCCCACATGAAGGGTTAGGGCTCCAACATATGAATTTAGGGATGGGACACAATTTAGTTTATAGCACGCCTAGCCCTGGCACACTGATGCTCTTATTCACCATGACACACCATCTTTTCATAAAAAAAAAGTTTTGAGGAAGCTGTGCTGGGAGAGTGGCTGGTGAGTAGCAGGGCTCCCCCAGTTCACAGGCTATGTCCTTTTTGCAGTGTGCCTCCTAATATCGCTTTATGAGGTGGACCCTTTGCAGAGGCCAAGGCAGAAATTTCTCAGGGAGGTTATAGGGGTTGAAAGAGTAGGGAAAGGGTTGTTTTGCCAGAAATGTCTGTGATTTTCTGAGCGAAGGGTGGCTCTGATTAGGAAAGGTGGGGTAAACTGAAAACATGGACAAAACATGGACTCCTAAGGGGCTGGCCTTAAGAGGGGACTGTCACCTGCATCATGGGATCTGAAGAACACTGAAAATGTTCAAAATATCTCACTCCTTGGCCTGATGCTGACACTAAAATTTCACCACTAGAGAGACAGTCCATCAGATTAAGGAAAAGAGGATTCATGTAGTTGTCAGCTAATAGAAAATGGAAGGAGGAGAACAAAACATTGCTTGTCATTTTTTTCCTAGACTGTAAAAGCCGAAGGGAAAGAAGAAGCATTTTGCTCACTTTTGAACTCCCACCACACTTAGTACGGTTCCCTGAGTAAAAGCGGGTCCTCAGTATATCTTGAGAGGCCCCAGAGGATTTCGGCTCCTTTTGCATTCACATGCCAAGTGCTGAGTAAAACCTATTAACTTTACTGTTATTTATGTCACCAAATACATTTGTCCATTTCATTTTCATTGCTTGAACCAAACTGGGCGCGGATGCCATACAAGGCCAAGCATTAAAACAGCCCCAGAACAGTCACATTTACACACTCAGTTCTTTCCAGTCTTCTCCCCCCACTTTGTGAATATTTTAAATAATGGAATACAAGCTATTTTCTATTTAGTGTTGCTATAACTAGAAATTATTCTGGGCTACAGTAAAAGCACAACTGATGTGTGATTCACTTTGCAAATAAATTTACTGTTTAGCCTTTTAGCCATGGATTCATTTACTGTATTTTCAGATTGTTTTTATATGAAACAGCTAAATGCTCCGCTTTCTTCACTTTGTAGTATTGGAGGTGTTTCCATTTTGAAACTACATCTCTTAACTAGACAAGTCGATTAGAGAAATGAGCAAGTTAACAGGGTCAAAAGTAGGTCTTGCCCTGAAGGCACAGATGAAGTGTTCAGCTGATGGAGAGGTAAGGAAGAAAGAGAAAGTTACAGGCCATAGCCAGGGGAAGGCAGAGTCTGGTTATTTGTACCTCATACACGCCTAACCTGTGGACTCTTCTCTAAATACTGATGTAATTGTTTCTTGAACTAGCAAGGGCTCATCTGGCTGCAAGAACAGGATAGAATCCCCTCAAATTAGCTCAGAAAAGGGGCTCTGTTGAAGGACGCATCTCTTGTGGAATCCATGGAAGTGCAGGGGGAAAATTAAAACGGGAAAAACAGGACTCGGAAGACAAATTAGGGCTTCTCTGGGATCCTCTGCACCAGAAGCTCCCAGACATTCACATCAGCTACACAATTCAGGTGTCTGGGCTCTTAACTCCCCCTGTCTCTGTGAATTGGTCCCTTGCTACTCAAAGTGTGACCCCGGGACCAGCAGCCTTGGCATCACCCAGAAACTAATTAGAAATTCACAGTCTCAGATTCCACCCCTGCGCTATTGAATCAAGATCTTTATTTTATCAAAGCTCCCAGTAATAGGCTAGCCGCTTGGCAGCAGACTTGTCACCGCTGTGGCAAGAGGCTACTCCTGATCGAATTCTGGGGAGATAAATGAACCAAGGTCATAGGCATAAAGAATACTTAGGCATTGCAGACAAACTGCCCTACTGTATATGTTAAGTGTGTTTTGAGCTAAATTAAACCTGTGTCCATTCTGAGTGTTCAATTTCCCAAAGAGTCTACACTCCGTACCCATTGGTACCATCTTGATGCACATCTCTTGAAATTAAGCATCCTTGTTTCTCGGGTGACTAGAAATGTCAATTGTCATTAGCAGAGTGAATGTTTGGTCCTTTATAAACACTGTTGTCACACCAAAAAAAATGAATGTAGTGCATATATACAAGAAAAGCAAAAAGCAACCTCTTTATAATTCTTACCAGTTCAGTGATAAAGTAATGAGCTCTCATGACCTCCTTTCTTCTCTAAAATCTGAATCCCTCCAAAGCAGCATCTTCACTGATGCTTTAATCCCGGGCGGTGGTTTCCATACCTGGAGGTATAGAACACAGCTGTATGTCATTTTCTCCCCAGGATTTAAATTTAACTTGAGAAGGCAAGCCTGTGGGTAGCTAATTAATAGATTTTTTTTTTTTTTTTTTTTTTTTTACAATTGCAGGTACCTGGCACTATTCTGATTAAATTTCCAAGCCGTTTAAAAATGAGTCCAAAAGATTGGCAAGCATTGTTTCCGGCCTTGAGGAGCACAGAACTGGCTGGGGAAGCCCCAAAGCAAACTTCTGAGTTGAGAGACATGCCAAAAAAGAGAGGAAGGTGGTGAGCACAGGGTCAGAAACAAGATCGGCACAGTTTCTCTCTCTTTCCCTCTCTCACCTCATATAACAAGCACCAATCTTTCTGTGCTCTAGTTTTCAGCACACAGAAATTTCTGGTTCTTATCTACCAGCATCCAGAAATACAGAAACCCCTCCAGTATCTCAGATGCGGGATTTCCACTGCAGCCCATTTAGTGTGTGTTCTGCATTTCACACATATTAAATGGACCCTGTTTCTCAGGGCTACCCGGCCTGAACCCTGCCCTGGGCTCCTGAGGCGCCTGCCCTAACCACACCCTCCTTGTTAAAAGAGACATTGGCCACTCCCCTTTGTTAAGGATATTCAGATGCTACCACTTGGTAGAGAAATTAGGACCTAAAAGAGGCTCTATCTTTGATGTCATTTTACAAATACATAAATACAAGGAAATAGAGGGAAGGAAAACTTCAAAGAAAAATGTATTAAAACAGTGCCTAGAACAGCATCCTTAGGCAGATGCCTTTTCAAACCAGGTAGTTCTGGTGGACGTTTCCAATATGTGCCAAGAGGTGGGTACTTGATCCAATTGAGCCAATCATAAAGTCTCATGCTTTGGTCACTGTGATTGGCCCAGGAATAAACATGTGACCCCCCCAATCCAGCCAATCAGGATTCTCCTCTGGTCTTTTCAAACTTGAGCTTAGGAGAGAGGACCTTTCCTCTCTAGTCTTGGAACTGTAAACGTAGGAGGCTGGAGCAGCTACGGCTCCAGCCACCTGGGAAGCCAATGTGAGCAGATAAGCTGATGCTCAGAGAAGCCAAGACCAGCAGGAACAGAATTCCTCATAATGTTCAAGTCCCTGGTTCCAGTTGTCCCTAATGTTGACACCGCCCCTCCCTTCCAGTTCCATTAACCAGTAAATCCTCTTTTCCGCTTTCTCTAGTTCAGTTTCTTTCACTTGCCACCAGGAGAGCGCTAGCAGTATTTCCAGTCACTCTCTTGCTGGATAGCTGCCTCAGCAAACCCCTCTTTTTAAAATAGAAATGCCTCCTCAGGGCGTCTACCACAACTTCTGCTGTCTCAGAGCTGACCTTCGCCGCCACCGCCGCCGCCCCCACCACCGTCCCCGCCGCCATCGCCACCGCTGCCACCATCACCGTCACCTCCACCGCTGCCTCCTTGGGGCCCTCCTCCTTCACCGCCCCCTTCGCCACCTCTACACGTTCAAGGCCTTCTGTCCTGGAGAAGCAGCTATAGTCGCTCTCCCTTGTGCGCCCGGGGCACAGCCATGGCGGACGGCGGCGGCGGCGGCGGGGGAACGGGCGCGGTGGGCGGTGGCGGAGCGGGCCAGGCCTCTGCCGGGGCAGCGACTGGCGCTACTGGGCCAGCAGGGGCGGTGGCCGCATCAACCCGGCCTCGCTGCCTCCCGGTGACCCGCAGCTCATCACTCTCATCGTGGAGCAACTCAAGAGCCGGAGCCTTTTTGACAGCTTCCACCGGGACTACCTGGCCGACGTGGACACCAAGCCAGCTTACCAAAACCTGAGGCAGAAAGTGGATAATTTTGTGTCAACACATCTGGACAAGCAGCAATGGAATCCTACGATGAACAAAAACGAATTGCGAAATGGTCTGAGGCAGAGTGTGGTTCAGTCAGGGATGTTGGAAGCTGGAGTAGACAGGATTATTTCTCAGGTGGTGGATCCAAAACTTAACCACATCTTCAGGCCACCAATAGAATGAGCAATTCATGAGTTCCTGGCAGCCCAGAAAAAAGCAGCTGTGCCAGCACCCCCGCCAGAGCTCGAAGGCCAGGACCCTCCAGTTCCATCTCAGGAGACTTCCTAAGAATATGCCTGACACCTTTTGAAAGCTAATTTCTGGTGAAGAAGTGGATTCGTTTATGTAAGAGTGCAACTTCAGACCCAAGAAAGGCCAAGGTCGTCACTGATCTCAAGATTCAACCTTGACCATGGGCAGTGACCAGATTAAAAGGGGAGCAAGTTCGGCAGTGGGAAAGTTGACGGTGTCGCCCCCTGCATTGTGCTGCCATTTGGCCAGCCTGCCCAAGGGCATGACACCAAGTAGACACTACACAGAGAAACACTACAGCAATCCAGGGTTGTCCTGAAACAGACTTTTATACTTGAACACGGAGACTGCGGGTGGACTTGAGGGTTTGTGCTGTGGAATAAACAGAAGCTACAGTGAGAACATAGCCAGTCCCAAAGACAATTTCAAAGAACAATGACAGAAAGTTTAGCTGGGAGTAGTCTTTGACAGTGTTTATTTGATACTGTCTCTCAGAGTTTGCAAACCAGATTGTACAAGTAATTAGCATCAGATAGCTTTAAAGTTGTGACCTTCTTGTACATGAATCATCTAGCCAGTTTCCTTTCCTTTGTAATAGGTAATGAGACATGAAATCCTAGAATGTGTGAGAAGTTCAGACATTAGACACAAGGAAACTCGTTTGCAGGCTCTCTGTCCAGGGCTGCTTCCTGTCCTGGAGGGGCCAGTGAGTCTTAGGTATGTTTATTTTATCCTCACATTTGTGTTTTTTTAGAAAAGTGAATGATCAATAAATGGCTTATCTTTCATAATAAAATCATTTGAGTTGATACTCTTAAAAAAAAAAAAAAAGAAAAGAAATGCCTCCTCAGAAGCCAGAGGAGTTGCTAGAGTAAACAGATCCACACCATGATGCAGTCAGAAGATCTGGACGGCTACAAAGAGCAGGAAAGGGGAAATAGGAACAACTGGCAAACATTTTATGTCAGGATCAAATTGCCATTTTTACACAAATCTTTGTTATTAATGGAATATATTATTCCTGGATTCTTCTCGCTATAAGGATTGCATGCACCACACTCACATCTGTGTGTGGAACAAGCCAGAGGGTGACCTGCACTCACTATGGAAAGTGTTCAGTAGGCCCTTGCCAATGCAGAGGACGGCAGACTGAACTAGACATCAAAGACTATGTGATCTGGCCCAGCACAGTGGCTCATGCCTGTAATCTCAGCACTTTGGGAGGCCAAGGCAGGCGGATCATGAGATCAGGAGTCCTAGACCAGCCTGACCATGCAAACTGCTACCCCAAGGCCTTTGGACATGCTATCCCTTCTGCCTAGAAGGATCTCTGCTTATTGCCTCCCACCCACAAATTAATCTCACTCTTCCTGAAGACTTCAATCAATTATTTTTTTCACAGAGGACTTTGTTAATGCCCATGACTGCATCAATTCTCCTGACTATATACACTCATTTCACCATGCACCTCTCCTCTAGAGGATTTAACATGGATCACAATTGTAATTATATTTTGTCTGCTTCCCCTAGTGAACTTTAAGCTTGCCATTGTATCCTCATCATCTTTCACAGAACCTAATATATAGTTCAGTAAATATTTGTTGGATAGACAAGCATATTTAGGTTATGGGTAAAATGATAAAACTAAGAAACTCAACAATAATTCAAAGATTGAAAAAAGATAGCTTGTTATTTACCTAAAAATTAGTAGTGAGCAATTCCATGTCAGTGGGTGGCTTTGCTCCACATAGTCATTCAGAGACCCAAAGGTTGAGTTGATAAATTCCAGCCAGTAGAGAAGAGAAAGAGAGCATGAAGATGCATAACGGGTGTATAAAGTCCCAGCATTGCAAGAAGCACAAATCACTTATCACATTCCACATGACAACACCTAACTACAAGGGAAGCTGAAAAACATAGGATAGCTTGGCAGCCACATGCCAACTACAATTTTGTTATTACAGAAAAGAAAAACATAAGTCATGGACAGTTAATAGTGCCTACCACAGAGTGAATTAATAAATGGATGAATATGGTCCTCCCAGCTTCCACATACCAAGCACTATTTGCCCCTCTCCTCTGGCTTTCTGCTGAGTCCACCAAAATCAACAATAGGGCACCCAATGCCCAACATCCTAGGTCAGTTGCCTCCTTATGTGGCCAAGGCAGCTGATACCAGTGCTGCTGAACCTGTTGACTTATATTCCCAAGGCCCCAAGGAAGAGCAACTGAAGCAATCTTTCCTTTTCCTCTTTCTTGCATTGCGATTCCTCTCTCTGTGGGATTCAGGGATAGGTCTATGGTGGCTGGGCTGGAAGGCAAGTCAAGTGATGGTACTGAACTATTCTCAAAGTTGACCAGCCCTGGAACATTAGACCATTATCCTGGCACCAACTTCTTGAGCAGAGAGTCTCTTTGCTCAGGTTAAGTTCTTTCTCAAAAGGTTTGTTGGTCTTCCATGCAAAGACTCCTAGGGAAATTACCTGACAGGCAGGCTCTTCTGACTACCCAGGCATGCTTGAATTAAAGGACTTCACAGAGATATTTCTCAGATTATAATCTTGATGGTATAGGATAAAGAAAATATCTTCAAATTGATTCATTTATAAAACATTTTTAGATGATCAAAAATCACAGAGTTATTATCAACCCAGAAAAAAGTGTTGTGTGCTGTTCCAGTTGCTACTGCTGCATAGCAAACACCCTAAAACTCAATGGTATAGAACAGCCATTTTATTATGCTTACAGATTCTGTGGGTCAAAAATTTGAGCAGAGCACAGAGGGAGGGCTTGTCTTTGCCTTCTGATAGCTGTGTATTCAAGGAGGAAGCCTCAAAGACTGAGGGTCACTCAACAGCTGAGGAGTGGAATCATCTGGCGTGTTCACGTCTGTTGGTTGATGCTGGTGGTGGAAAGCGAGAGAAAGCGAGAAATTCACAGAGAAAGAAAGCTCGCAAAGTGTTAGCAACTGATGAATGTAGAAGGTCAAGTTTATATATGTGTTTATTGCTTTGTTATTTCAACTTTTCTGCTGATTTGAAATATTTGAAAATTAAAAGTTGAGAGAACAATTTTAAAATAAATGACTATAGAAGACAAAAACAAAATTGCTTTAGTGACTCCATCTTATGAGCCTGCTGGTTAGATGTATAGGTTACAGTCATTAAAACAAAAGGTGATGATGGCCCAGACTAAGGTGGTAGGAGTGGGAACAAATGTAGAATCTAGATTTGAGAGAGAAGTTTCTGACTGGAAACAAAAAGGTGTGGCTGATTGGATATGGGTGTGAGGGAGGGAGGAGTGAGGGCTGTCACTGTGATATTCAAGGAGAGGATGAGAGATAAACTCTATTTGAACACGACGAGTTCAGGTTCCTAGGAGACATCTGGGCTGAGATGGCCAGAGGGCAGACTGAACCATGGGCAAGAGGTCAGCGCTGAACTTACAAAGACTTAGGAGTTAACAGAAGCTGAAGCATGTACATGCATGAGCTCAGACAGAAAAAGTAAGAAGTAAAGTGGAAGGAGGAGAAGACAAGGACAGGCTGTTTGAGGTGTCATAGGAAATTGATATCCAGGATGAAGCACTCAGTGTTAATCCCACACTCCAGACTGTCTCCTGGTGTAATTCATTCCTGGGCAAATTCCATTCCTCATTAACATTTTTTTCTTTCCTTGGGTTGTGTTTTATTATTTTAGTTTTATTATGCTGGTACAAACGCCAAGTACTTCTCCTAATAAATGGCCTTTTTCATCTGTTATATCACCCAAATGAATCCAAGCACTTATAATTAGCAAGGTTTACATAACAGGTATAATTTCTTGATAATAAAGTCCAACCATTATCACCGATTTTTCTTAATGGAACATTTTGTTTTTGAAATAAACAGCAGGCATTAACCAAATATATCTGGATAGCAATAATACTCAACTCTGATAATAACCTGTTTGCTACTCTCTTGAAACTAATCATAATTCTAGAACAAAATAAAAACATTAGAAGATTAATAAAAGCTATTTTATCAGACAAGGCTCATTCTTCTTTAGCGCTATATTTATCTCACAAGGGAAAATTACTTTATTACATGGGTAGCAATGCATTTATGACAAGGCACTTGAAAAATAAGTCTGATGCTCATTTTGAAATTCCATTTCTTAGTAGTCATAGGCCATGCAGTCATCAGAAATACTTTTAAAAAGAAAAAGCTACCACATGCTTTTAAGTGCTTTGTTTCCAATAATAAAAGGACTGGCAGGTATATATATTAGAGTTTAGACTGTCGGTATTTGGTTTATGTTAAATCATAAATGAAATTCAATACTATGGCCATACCAGATCTAAATATAGTCATGCTCTGCATAACAACGTTTTGGTCAGTGATAGACTGCATATATGACTGCGGTCCCCTAAGATCATACCATGTTTTTACTGTACCCTTTCTATGTTTAAATATGTTTAGATACACAAATACATCATGTTATAATTGCCTACAGTATTGAGTACAGTAATATGCTGTACAGGTTTGTAGCCTAGGAACAATAGGTCATAGCATAGGTGTGTAGAAGGCTACACCATCTAGGTTTCTGTAAGCACACTCTGTGATATTCACACAACGACAAAATCACTTATTGACATTTTTCTCAGAATGTATCCCTGTCATTAAGCAACACATGACTGTAGTTAGACAAAAGAGAGGGTTTTTCAATTATTCAGTAATTTGACATAGTCAAGCAAATAATTCCAAGGAATCGGGGGGAAATGCCCCTTCTGCCTAAGCTACTCTAATTGGCAACACTTAGAAGATCCATGGGTAAATCACTGACCTTGTTACCTCTGTGTCACTGGCTTATCCCAACAGCTAGCTCAGAACCGTAGGGTTCTGCAAAGCATCTGCCCCACCCCAATCCCACCTCAAAACAAGTCTCATATTTCCAGGAGTACCTGGCTGGTGGAGATTGCTAATCATATTTCATTCTCCTATTTCCAGATATAACCTGGAGCAGCTGCCAAGCTAGGGAAACCCACTGCCCACTCCATTTGCAGTTAGGTAGAAACATATAACTCCTTTCCACTGTGAAGTAGAAGGGGGTAATTTGTGCCACTTCTAGACAGGTTTTTTTAAGGAGCAGGCATATCTCCCCCATGCTCTTTATTCTTCTACCAGCTGAATGCCATGACAACCAGGTCCCAAGGAACTTCAGAATCTCCAAATGGAAGTCTCCAAAGCCCCTGAATCACCAGAAAAAGGGAGAACCATCCACTGGCCACCACACTGTTAGGTGAGCAGAACACAAACTCCTGTTGTGTTTGAGCCTTTAAACATTCTTGGCATAAATGAGGCAGCAGATTATCCTCTTTAATATACAAAATGATGCCTCAAATATGCGTGTAAACAAGTAAAATCAGCTATCCAGAAAGCTACTCTGTGCCACAACTTCTTTATTTCTATTTCTGCAACATGAGGCATCCCAGTGTCAACCAGGGACCACTACATCTGCTGGGCATCCCCGCTCACATTACTTCAGTCTGGCACATCTGCCTCTTCTGCTAGGATTACCAGATATTGTTGCCATAGCCTCTGGGTTGGCTATGTTACCGCTGCCTCCACTGGCATTTCCACTGCTTATTCTGGGTACTGATGCTCTGGCCTAACACACTCACCCTTCCTGAACTCTGCTACCTCTTCAGCTGGGGCCCTCGAATTACTGAAAGTCCTCCAACTTTCATGGTGAATTAAACAAATGCATTAATTCATTTTGATGTTACACTCATTTGATTTCAAGCAGCTGAAAGAAAGAGAAAACCCAGCTCACAGTGGCTTAAGCAATAAAAGCATTTACTGATCTCATGATACAAGAATTCTGAAGATGTGGAGCTCCAAGTTTGGTGCAGCAGCTCCACAGCACCATCCATCATCTCATTTCTTTCTGCTTCGACCATGCCATTCTCAACTGTGAGCTTTTCATTCTTGGACATGCCACCTCTTGATCACAAGATGACTGCCACAGGTACAAGCTGCACATCTTCACACAATATCAGGTGAGCAAAATGGTAGGAGAGTTTCTCCCAGAAACCCAGCTGCAGCCTTCTCCTTGCACAGCGTTGAGTAGAACTAGGTCACATGGTCATCATAGCTCTGGGACCTCTGGGAAAGAGAGACTGTCAAAGTAATGAAATTGCCATTAATGACTCAAACCAATCATGACTTTAGCCCTCATAGTGGGACATAAGGCTACCCCCTCCCCCTCAAAGAAAACAAGATTGTGATTACAAACAGGAAGGGAAATGGCTACTGGGGTTAGAAGGGCAACTGACAGTGTCTGCCACAGATTCCAATCCCGCCATATCACCTTCCATACACAGAAAATCTAGTCAAGATCTTCTCTCTTCTACAGCCCAGATGTGAGTCCATGGGGGACTGGCCAAGTATAAGGCTAAGTGGTGGGCATCTGTCCCCTGTGTCATCCACACATACACTGGCTGTGACTATGGTTTTGATAATGGATGAAGCTTTTCAAGCCTGTCTCCTCTCTGAATGAGTGCTCATCCAGTACCTGTAGTGATCAAAAAAGGCTTCATTGCAGCAGCGTCCCACCAGTTTGAGAGACAAGCTCATACATGTTTATATTCCATAATAGTCATTGTTTGGGCTTAAGCTGCAATTTACCAGCCTTATCCCACCACTTTTCATTTTGTCTTTACTGGACTTCAAATCAAGAAACACATAATTTTTGATACACACCCAATACTGGTCAGAATGTTTTAGATAAAATCTTATCTTAGAACATGTATATATCCTTACACATTTCCAAAAGAAAATTCATACTAAGAAAGACAACAGGCCATTTATTCAATATTAACTGCATTTAAATGTGAGAAAAATCAAAGAATGTTAAAGGAAACACACTACTTATCAGAAATGGTATGTGTTAATAATTCTGAGAGAAAAATTCTAATTCATCTACAACTTCAAAGGGTAACATTTCCCAGGGGAACTTAAATTAATCATAGAAAAGGAAAATGCAATGGCATTACATGCATTTTTTAGGCTCTTGATATTTTCCTTCTACCTATTTAAATGAATTTCCAAAATGATGGACTCTCTCTGGAGTAAACCTCCAGAACAATCTGAGTTGAGGCTTTCTGATTGTCCATGTTTCACACTTAGGGCAGTTCAGATGCCTCTGTGATAAGAGGGGCTTGCAGCTGACACGAAGTTTCTGATAGAGAAACTGAATTTATTAAAACACAATATCTATCGACATGCTAACAGGTAAGATGTCTTCAGGGCTTCAGTTAAGGTCGATGATTTCTAATCTACATAAATTTCCCTGGAACTGACTGTAAACTAGTTAAATGGCTGACTGGTGACAAAAAGATGAGGAAAATAATGAATGCATATAAAGCAGCACAAAAGATTTGGAGGCATTTGTATCTGCTCTGTAATTATGTTGGCGCATGGGAAATTAAAATTCTTGCTGGCCTCCTCCTTCCCTTCCTCCCTTCCCCCAGGCCTCCTCATCTTGTTCCGGTAAAAAAGCTCTTGAAGCAAATGGGAATGGTAGATTGAGGTAAAAAAAAAAAAAAAAAAAAACAAAGAGAAAGAAAGATGAGAGGAGAGATAAAAAGAACAGGCAGGGGGGCTCTCCATGGCCCCTGAGTGAGGCAAAGGGCTCTTGCCCGACCTAGAAAGGCTGTCTTAACTAAAGTGTCTGGTCAAGGAAGGAAATTGTTCAGATGAATTTTTTTGCCTCTTACTTACCTCTATCTTGTGCATTGGGGTGTGATTATCTGTGTATATTATTCCTCTAGAGCAGGGGTGGACAACCACAGCAGGGCCAAATTCAACCCACCACTTGTTTTTATACCACTCACAAGAATGGGTTTTACATTTCCTAATGGTTACATTTTTAAATGTTACATAAATACTTACATAATTCACTCAATTTTGCCTCACAAAAATTGAAATATTTACTCTCTGGTCCCTTAAGAGTTTTTCAGCCCCTCATTAGATGAGACCTCCAGAAGCAGCACTGTTCGTTTATATTGTTCTCCCTTGGATGGAATAAAGCCTGGTAGTTAGAAGGAGAAACGACAGTTTCGAGAGCATCCTGGAACAGTGGCAAAGACTTTTCTTTCACTTGTAAATGAAGAAACCAAGACCTAGGGATGCCAATCAACTGACCTAAAGTCCAGCTGCTTTTTAGTGGCAGAGCTAAAGCTAGAATCCCCTCCACAGCATACCACCTTGATCTGGTGCTGCCAAAAAAGCATTACAACACCTTTTGAGCTCTTTCAATCCAACTGATCAACCTCTGTGCATCAGTAAGATGCAAAAGCATGGCTATTCAGAGTGTACTTTGATGAAGAGGGACAAATGCAGTTAGTAGGGAGATAAAACAACAACAACAACAACAACAACAAAAACTAATCATATTCCTAAAGAGAGGTACAGTTTGAAACTCAGTACCCGGGTAAGTGACAAACCTGATACTGTCCTAAGCAATTAATCTATGACTACTGGACCTATTGAGGAGACCCTGAAAAACATGACTATGTTTACTGTGAAATTCAAAACTGATTTGTAATGCACTTAATGGTGAACTGAGAGTAAAAAACACACTGACAAAATAAAAAGAATTTTCTTCATTATGTATGCTCAGAATAACATCAGAGAGAAAATAATTTCCTTGACACATTTTATGGCCATTTTGAATGTCTCTAGTGATAAGAGTTTCTAACTCTTTTCGGGAAGGCTACTCCCTAAACGAATACTTTTTGTTGTCATTTAGGTTTTCCAAGGCAATATCTCAAGGTCTAATGGGTTTATTCAACACTCAACACAGATGCTAAGTTGCAACCTTTCTAATCGTTTTCTAATCCAAACTGTATTATGATTTTTTGCTATGTTTTCAAAAGCTTGGGAATTTGAAATCTTGACATGTATATTTTAAGAAATATTGATGCTTCCTTAGGAATTTAAGAGGAAAGAGTCAATAAATTGGGCATAACTAAACACTCTGACCAGCTATCTGGGAATAATTAGCCTAATGCTATTGCATAGGTGATGTGTGGCTTTATATTATCTACACAATGTGAAAGAAAAACACTTCCTTCCTCTCTCTGGAGGGTTCTTTTGAAAGTCTTACTGCTCTAGTTAGTTCAATGTTATTTATTTTTACTGTGTTCATTATTTTAGTGCTCAAGAGTAATGTTGAATGTTTAGTAACAATAAATTTTATTTCCCATGTGTCAGTCTGGTTACAAAGCTAATACAAATCCCTCTAAATCTTTTGTGCCATCTAGTACACGTTCATTCTTTCTTCATCTTTTTTTTTTTTGTCACCAGCCAATCATTTAACTAGTTTATAGTCAGTTCCAAAGTAATTTGTGTAGATTAGAAATCAAAAGTGTTGTCCAAGGCCCTCAAAGCATCTCACCTGGCCCTCTCTGTAGTGAATTGGGTTTTTTCTCTATCAAATCAATTATACATATATTCCATGTAGACCTGTGGTGTTGGTTCTATTTAACATAAAACTTCAGAACACATACTCTCCAATCATAATCAATCAACCAACAATTATTTCTACCCATGTAATGCTCTTCTAAGGAGTTGCTCTGGGTAAAAAAAATAAAACCAGAATAAATGACAGCAGATGGCCAAAAAAAAGACAGTATTAAATAAGTGATTTTTCAGAGTTGATTTAAACTTGGCTAAGGATTTTTTAAAGTCTTGTTGTTTCACAAGTGAATGTCATACACATAGAGTAGAGGGAACAAAGTGGTTCTCAACAGAAATGCCTTGTTTTAATTTATAGAAGGATAAACCAAAGACAACCCACATTAAAATACATTTTACTCTTTACACTAAGTGGGACATTCTGTAAATATTGTCCCAACAAAACAAAGTCTTGTGCCTATTTAGGCTATATTCAAATTTTCTCTAAAATCAATCAACTAACAAATGTTTATTGAGTCCCACAGTTTACTCTGTAGGCCCTTCAACATAAAGATGTTGGAGATCAAGGAGAAGGCCAAATCCAGAAGGCAAGAAGGCATAGAGGGAAATGGAAGCATATCTATGCACTCTTTTTCTCTATGCCTTTCCCAGTCATTACCAGAGCAGCAAAGCTTTACCTTGACCTATTAAGACATGGTTATCATGAAAGATTATAGAATAGAGTGAGAGCATAGAAGCCAGAATAACCAACTTTTCTTACAAACAAAGTTCCAGGACACTATTTACTGTCTGAATTTTCTAAAGCTATAATCAAGTAAATACCTCCCACCAAAAAAAAAAAAAAACCACAAAAACAAAAACAAACCACATGACAACTCTGCCTTCTGGTAAGATTGTTTCTAGGTCAGGTCAACAGGTTCCTGTTTTATTTATGCCTTTTTAATTACACTAACTTCTAAATGACCTCTGAGAAGCACCAAATTTATAAATAGCAAAACCTTCCTTTTAGAAATTTGTTCATGGGAGATTAAGTTAGAACAAAAGATCAGGCTGCCCAACTCAAATGAGCCAGACAATACAACCAAAACCTTTATCAAGTACAAACAAAAATTCACCCAAACAAAAGTGTGGTGTTAGGTAGATAAAACCTACAAACAACATATGGAATTCTGTACCAAAGCAACTGGGTATTCTGGCACTTTTTTACATTTTACAATCTAGTCATCAGTTCATATGTAATTTTTAAAAATCTACCCATAGTTTACCATGTCTTCAGATTAAAAAAGAAAAAAAAATGTCCAGCATGGTTTCCACTGTGAATTAGTAATTAATTGTTTCTTACTGGGGCTGATTTTCCACACCTCTTTTTATACCGTAAGCCCCTTTCAAAATTATTTTAATCTTTTGGACGATTCTAAGTGAACAATAGCCCAGCCTTCATTAATAAACACATTACAATTCCCTAACCTGGCTTTCCTGTGTCTTCTTTAGGGATAGCTCTGGGGCAGCACTAGGAGGATGTGTGTACTCTTTCTTCAGGTGCTTGTGCTTTGATGGTGACTGGGAGACAGGCAAACTCCCTGGGCTAGTTTGCATGTTAAAGATAATCCTGGCAGGTATCTGGTTGAAGATCTGAAAGCTTCTCTCTTGTGTGAGCAAGGGCAAACTCTCTTTGGCGACGTGAATTGACAATAAGAAGCACATTCAACAAACTTCAGTGACTCTTTGTACCCCTTTTTTTAAAGCCAGAAAACCTATATTAGAGAAAGTTTGGGCCTAATGTTTTCTATTGTGTCACTCTGCCCTACTTCCCCCTGTTGCCAACAGCATAAAACATTTTAACATGTCACTACTTCTTAATTTTAGCAGAGGCAGAAATCTGTCCAGTTTTTTAATTATTTTTTAAATTCTTTTCAATTTCTGATTTCACTTGCATATCACTCACTTATTTTCTATACAGAAGAGAACAAAAGTGCTTGAATTATGCATAAGATCTTTTAAAAGCATCTTTCAGACAAAGTATATTATTAAGCATTGTAAAATTACTATTGCACATCACTTTTATTATGTAGCTCATTTTAAATGGGCCAGAATATTTTAATCATCAAAAAAAGCCATAATTTATAGCTTAAAATTGAAAATATATCTGCGCATTTTTTCCATAAAATATGCATGCGTGATTTTCAGCCCCATTTAACTAATGTGTTTTGGAAATATGTTACAATAGTAAATGCAACAAATCTCAGTCAAGGAAAAAAGTAATATAAAAAGTGTGATTAATAGCAATATATATTTTTTTCATTTTACAGAAGTCCCTATTTTGAAATATGAATCATTTTACATAGATAACCTCTGTATTTCCATGTCGTTT
Source organism: Colobus angolensis palliatus (assembly GCF_000951035.1). Classification (NCBI taxonomy): domain Eukaryota; kingdom Metazoa; phylum Chordata; class Mammalia; order Primates; family Cercopithecidae; genus Colobus; species Colobus angolensis. The sequence continues at coordinate 5,519,693 of NW_012120376.1, forward strand.
ATCTAAACTTTTATCTAAACTGTAGTTTAGATAAACTGTAGTATATTACAACTGTGGGTGTAGAATTGCAAATTATATCAAAGAAACAAACTATCAAAACAACATAAATTACCCACTATGCACTTGCAAAGAAAAAAAAATGCAACTGTTAAAGAATTAAAGAGTAATAAAAAAATCAAATAAAGCCCACAGCATGGATACATGTATGTCCAAAAATGAAAATATATTTGGATTCATATTATTGGAAATTATTTCTTAATTGAACTAGTGATGTGAAAATGAAAGTTATTAGATCATTTTGATGGGTGATCTTCATAATCAGCTCCTGGTAAGCTTATAAAATATGTATGCTCCTTTTGTATGTAAGACAGACATTTCCCTGACTATGTCTTTTCTCAGATGTGACTCCACAGTAAAACTGAGCTGGTTTTTAAAATGTACATTAAAAATTTTGGATGACAGCACATTTCTGTAAGGCAAAATTGGTTTGTGGTTTCTATTGTAAGAAAGAGAATTACTGTGCACAGTATAGGAAGTCTAATTTTAGGGCTTGCATGGCTGGGTATTAGCTAGAGTTTTCAGCTCAACCACATGTCATGAATAACAACACATTGAATTTACATAGTTATTTCCTCAGTGGAATTCCAAGAACTACATAATCTCATTTGGACTCATAACATCTCTTCCAGGCTGTAAACTAGGAAATGTCTCCATCTTAAACAATGGAAAAGAACAGGCATATAGAGATTGGACCACACCTTGCACCAAGTAGATTAGAAAACAGTTTTCTGGTAATGGAAATGGGTTCCAACAATCCCTTTTGAGAAATTGCAAGTGCCAAGCCTTTGCTGATCAGGTCCAGGCACCACATTTTCACAGTGGCCGGTCTCAGACCACTATTGTAAGATAGATAAGCCTCAGGACTGGGAGAACCAGATGTGTGCATTTTCAACAACCTTCTCTCAGCACCTCTCCCCACTTGGCCCAGTACCAACCACCACTGCCACCCCAGCTGACACTCATGCCACCTGACTCTGTCTCAGAACTGTGCCTTCTGGGGCCTAGTGCCCATCCCTGCCTTGACCCCCAAGGGTTCTGATCTCCCTAGACTTTGGCTTCTACAAAATATATCTTCTCTGTTTATTCCCTTGTATTGGCTTACCTAACCACAGCACTCTCCTCTTCAACTTGGCTTCTATGCCTGAGTTCTCCTTCCTGGCTTCTCCTTCAGCATAGTGCTGCTGATCTTCTCTGAACCCAGCCTGCGGCTTGATGCTCTCACATATTACTCATAGGACAGGCCCCAGCCAGCTTGTCAGTGGGGCTGTATCCTCATGGCCCCAGTTTCCACTCTAGGACAAGAGCTCCAATAGCACTGGACTCTAGTGTACTTCTATGTAATTCTAATGGCTTTAACATGAGATTAAAGTGAACAGAGTCACAGACTAAGACTCCAGGCAGCCTCACCATTCTATGGCCACAGATGTATCACCAATAACTGGCCAGCAGTGCTGCAGAAGCCTAATGTTGTTACAGAGAACAAAAGGGAAAAGTGAAGATAATTAGTGGTTAAGACAAAAACCCCAAGATGCACATTCCACAAGCCATGGGATTGTCACATAATCTCCCTAACAGAAGGGGCATTGGATAATTATAGTCTTCTTGCTCAAAATCCAGCACTATCACTGTGTTGCTCCTGAAATAATCAACAGTACTACCAAAAAAATGGCAGCATGTGGGGCTTTTCTGCTGAGCAATACTCCAGCTTCCTGAGACACTCTGAGTTGTGGTGTAAGCAGGTAGCTTGCAAACAAGACCACTTTAAGACAAGCAAGTTCTTCCTCTTAGAAAAGTAGAGTCCAGGCTTCCAGAAGCTGACTATTTGACTTGGCTTTAAAGTATGACCCCAGGGTGGCTGGCAAGATGGCCAAAGAGGAACAGCTCCCATTTGCAGTTCCCAGCAAGATCAACACAGAGGGCAGGTGATTTCTGCATTTCCAACTAAGGTACCCAGCCCATTTCATTGGAACTGGCTAGACAGTGGGTGCAGCCCACAGAGGGCGAGCTGAAGTAGGAAAGAGCATCACCTCATTCAGGAAGGGCAAGGGGTCGGGAAACTCCCTCCCCTAGCCAAGGGAAGCCATGAGGGACTGCGTTGTTAGGAACGGTGGACTCCAGCCCAGACACTATGCATTTCCCATGGGCTTCACAACCTGCAGATGAGGAGATTCCCTCAGAAGGCTATGCCACCAGGGTCCTGGGTTTCAAGCACAAAACTGGGTAACAATTTGGGCAGACACTGAGCTAGCTACAGGAGGTTTTTTCATACCCGAATAGCCACCTGGAATGCCAGTGAGACAGAATTGTTCACTCCCGTGGAAAGGGGGCTGAAGCCAGGGCACCAAGTGGTCTAGCTCAGCAGATCTCACCCCCACAAAGCCCAGCAAGCTGAGATCCACTGGCTTGAAATTCTCGCTGCCAGCACAGCAGCCTAAAGTTGACCTGGGATGCTTGAGCTTGGTCGGGGGAGGGGAGTCTGCCATTACTGAGACTTGAGTAGGAAGTTTTCCCCTCACAGTGTAAACAAACCCCCTGGGAAGTTCAAACTCGGTGGAGCCCACCACAGCTTGGCAAAGCCATGGTAGCCAGACTGCCTCTCTAGATTCCTCCTCTCTGGGCAAGGCATCTCTGAAAGAAAGGGAGCAGCCCCAGTCAGGGGTTTATAGATAAAACTCCCATCTCCCTGGGACAGAACACCTGGAGGAAGGTGTGGCTGTGGGTGCAGCTTCAGCAGTCTTAAACATTCTTGCCTACTGGCTTTGAAGAGAGAAGCAGATCTCCCAGCAGAGCAATCAAGCTCTGCTAAGAGACAGACTGCCTCCTCAAGTGGGTCCCTGACTGACCCCCATGCCTTCTGACTAGAAGACACCTCTCAGTAGGGGTCAACAGACACCTCATACAGGAGAGCTCTGGTTGGCATCCGGTGGGTGCCCCTCTGTGATGAAGCTTCCAGAGGAAGGAACAGGCAGCATTCTTTGCTGTTCTGCAGCCTCTGCTGTTGATACCCAGGCAAACAGGGTCAGGAGTGGACCTCCAGCAACCTCCAGCAGACCTGCAGCAAAGGGGCCTGACTGTTAGAAGGAAAACTAACAAACAGAAAGGAATAGCATCAACATCAACAAAAAGGACATCCACCCAGAAACTCCATCCAAAGGTCACCAACATCAAAGACCAAAGGTAGATAAATCCATAAAGATTAAGAAAAACCAGTGCAGAAAGGCTAAAAATTCCAAAAACCAGAATGCCTCTTCTCTAAAGGATCACAACTCCTCACCAGCAAGGGAACAAAACTGGACAAAGAATGAGTTTGATGAATTGACAGAAGTAGGCTTCAGAAGGTGGGTAATAACCAACTCCTCTGAGCTAAAGGAGCATGTTCTAAACCAACACAAGGAAGCTAAGAACCTTAAAAAAAAGGTTAGAGGAATTGCTAACCAGAATAACCAGCTTAGAGAAGAAAATAAATGACCTGGTGGAGCTGAAAAACACAGCACAAGAACTTCATGAAGCATGCAAAAGTATCAATAACCAAATCAATCAAGTGGAAGAAAGGATATCAGAGATTGAAGATCAACTTAATGAAATTAGGCATGAAGACAAGATTAAGAAAAAAAGAATGAAAAGGAATGAACAAAGCCTCCAAGAAATGTGGAACTATGTGAAAAGACCAAACCTACGTTTGATTGGTATACCTGAAAGTGATGGGGAGAATGGAACCAAGCTGGAAAACACTCTTTAGGATATTATCCAGGAGAACTTCCCAAACCTAGCAAGACAGGCCAACATTCAAATTCAGGAAATACAGAGAACACCACAAAGATACTCCTTGGGACAAGCAACCCCAAGACACATAATTGTCAGGTTCAACAAGGTTGAAATGAGGTAAAAAATATTAAGGGCAGCCAGAAAGAAAGGTCAGGTTATGCACAAAGGGAAGCCCATCAGACTAACAACGAATTTCTCTGCAGAAACCCTACAAGCCAGAAGAAAGTGTGGGCCAATATTTAACATTCCTAAAGAAAAGAATTTTCAAACCAGAATTTCATATCCAGCCAAACTAAGCTTCATCAGTAAAGGAGAAATAAACTCCTTTACAGACAAGCAAATGCTGAAGGATTTTGTCACCACTAGGCCTGCTTTACAAGAGCTCCTGAAGAAAGCAGTAAACATAGAAAGGAAAAACTGGTAGCAGCCACTGCAAAAAACATACTAAATTGTAAAGACCATTGAAACTATGAAGAAACTGCATCAACTAATGGGCAAAATAACCAGCTAGCATCACAATGACAGGATCAAATTTACACATAACAATATTAACCTTAAATGTAAACAGGCTAAATGCCCCAATTAAAAGACATAGGCTGCCAAATTGGATAGAGTCAAGACCCACTGGAGTGCTGTATCCAGGAGACCCATCTCACATGTAGAGATACACATAAGCTCAAAATAAAGGGATGGAGGAAGATCTACCAAGCAAATGGAAAGCAAAAAAAAAGCAGGGGTTGCCATCCTAGTCTCAGATAAAACAGACTTTAAACCAACAAAGATCAAAGAGACAAAGAAGGGCATTACATAATGGTAAGGGGAGTAATGCAACAAGAAGAGCTAACTATCCTAAATATATATACATCCAATACAGGAGCACCCAGATTCATAAAGCAAGTTCTTAGAGACCTACAAAGAGGCTTAGACTCCCACACAATAATAGTGGGATACTTTAACACCCCCATGTCAATATTAGACAGATCAACCAGACAGAAAATTAACAAGGATATTCAGGACTTGAACTCAACTCTGGACCAACCAAACCTAATAGACATCTACATAACTCTCCACCCCAAATCAACAGACTATACATACTTCTCAGTATTTATTCTAAAATTGACCACATAATTGGAAGTAAAACACTCCTCAACAAATGCAAAAGAACAGAAATCCTAACTAACAATGTCTCAGACCGCAGTTCAATGAAATGAGGACTAAGGTTTAAGAAACTCTCTCAAAACTGCACAACTATGTGGAAATTGAACAACCTGCTCCTGAATGACAACTGGGTAAACAATGATATTAAGGCAGAAATAAATAAGTTCTTTAAAACCAATGAGAATGAAAATACAATGTACCAGAATCTCTGCGACACAGCTAAACCAGTGTTTAGAGGGAAATTTATAGCACTAAATGCCCACAGGAGAAAGTGGGAAAAATCTAAAATCGACACCCTAACATCACAATTAAAAGAACTAGAGAAGCAAGAGCAAACAAATTCAAAAGCTAGCAGGAGACAAGAAATAACTAAGATCAGAGCAGGACTGAAGGAGATAGAGACACACACACACACACACACACACACACACAAAAAAAAAAAAAAAAAAAAAAAACTCCTTCAAAAAATCAAAGAATCCAGGAGCTGGCTTTTTGAACAGATTAACAAAATAGATAGACTGCTAGCCAGATTTATAAAGAAGAAAAGAGAAAAGAATCAAATAGACAAAATAGAAAATGATAAAGGGGAGATCACCACCAATGCCACAGAAATACAAACTACCACTAGAGAATATTATAAACACCTCTATGTAAATTAACTAGAAAATCTAGAAGAAATGGATAAATTCCTAGAAACATACACACTCCCAAGACTAAACCAGAAAGAAGTCAAATCCCAGAATACACCAATAACAAGTTCTGAAATTGAGACAGTAATAGCCTAACAACCAAAAACAAGCCCAGGACCAGATGGATTCACAGCCAAATTCTGCTGGAGGTACAAAAAGGAGTTAGTACCATTCCTTCTGAAACTATTCCAAACAATAGAAAAAGATGGAACTCGTTTTATGAGGCCATCATCATCCTGATACCAAAATCTGGCAGAGACACAACAAAAGATAAAATTTTAGGCCAATATCCCTGATGAACATCAGTGTGAAAATCCCCAATAAAATACAGGTAAACTGTATCCAGCAGCACATCAAAAAGCTTATCTACCACGATCAAGTGGGCTTCATCCCTGGGATACAAGGCTGCTTCAATATACCCAAATCAATAAATGTAATCTATCACATAAACAGAAACAATGACAAAAACCACATGATTATCTCAATAGATGCAGAAAAGGCCTTCGATAAAATTCAACATCCTTCATGCTAAAAACTCTCAATAAACTAGGTAATGATGAAACGTATTTCAAAATAATAAGAGCAATTTATGACAAACCCACAGCCAATATCATACTGAATGGGCAAAACCTAGAAGCACTCCCTTTGAAAACCAGCACAAGACAAGGATGCCCTCTCTCACGACTCCTATTCAACATAGTACTGGAGGTCCTATCCAGAGCAATCTGACTAAAGAAAGAAATAAAGGGTGTTCACATAGGAAGAGAGGAAGTCAACTTGTCTCTCTTTGCAGACAACATGATTGTATATTTAGAAAACCCCACCATCTCAACCCAAAATCTCCTTAAGCTGAGAAGCAATGTCAACAAAGTCTCAGGATACAAAATCAATGGGCAAAAATCACAAGCATTCCAATACAACAATAATAAACAGAGAACCAAATCATAAGTGAACTCCCATTCACAATTGCTACAAAGAGAATAAAATACCTAGGAATACAACTTACAAGGGATGTAAAGGACCTTTTCAAGGAGAACTACAAACCACTGCTCCAGGAAATAAGAGTGGACACACACAAATGGAAAAACATTCCATGCTCATGGATAGGAAGAATCAATATTGTGAAAATGGCCATACTGCCCAAAGTAATTTATAGATTCAATGTTATCTCCATCAAGCTACCATTGACTTTCTTCACAAAATTAGAAAAAACTACTTTAAATTTCACTAGAATGAAAAAGGAGCCCATACAGCCAAGACAATCCTAAGCCAAAAGAACAAAGCTGGAGGCATCATGCTACCTGACTTCGAACTATACTACAAGGCTACAGTAACCAAAACAGCATGGTACTGGTACCAAAACAGAGATATAGACCAATGGAACAGAACAGAGGCCTCAGAAATAATTCCACACATCTACAACCATCTGATCTTTGACAAACCTGACAATAACAAGCAATGGGAAAAGGATTCCCTATTTAATAATGTTGGGAAAACTGGCTAGCCATATGCAGAAAACTGAAACTGGACCCCTTCCATACACCTTACACAAAAATTAACTCAAGATGGATTAAAGATTTAAACATAAGAACTAAAACCATAAAAACCTAGAAGAAAACCTAGGTAACACCATTCAGGACATAGGCATGGGCAGAGACTTCATGACTAAAACACCAAAAGCAATTGCAACAAAAGCCAACATTTACAAATGGGATCTAATTAAACTAAAGAGCTCCTGCACGGCAAAAGAAACTATCATCCGAGTGAACAGGCAACCTACAGAATGGGAGAAAATTTTTGCAATCTACCCATCTGACAAAGGGCTAATATCCAGAATCTACAAAGAACTTAAACAAATTTACAAGAAAAAAAAACAACCCCATCAGAAAGTGGGTAGAGGATATGAAAAGACACTTCTCATAAGAAGGCGTTTATGTGGCCAACAAACATATAAAAAAAGCTCATCATCACTGGTCATTAGAGAAATGCAAATCAAAACCACAATGAGATACCATCTGATGCCAGTTAGAATGGCAATCGTTAAAAAGTCAGGAAACAACAGATGCTGGAGAGGATGTGGAGAAATAGGAATGCTTTTTCACTGTTGGTGAGAGTGTAAGTCAGTTCAACCATTGTGGAAAATGGTGTGGCAATTCCTCAAGGATCTAGAACCAGAAATTCCATTTGACCCAGCAATCCCATTACTGGGTATATACCCAAAGGATTATAAATCATTCTACTATAAAGACACATGCACACGTATGTTTATAGTGGCACCGTTCACAATAGCAAAAACTTGGAACCAACCCAAATGCCCATCAATGATAGACTGCATAAAGAAAAGGTGAGATATATACACCATAGAATACTGAACAGTCATTAGAAAGGATGAGTTCATGTCCTTTGCAGGGACATGGATGAAGCTGAAAACCATCATTCTCAGCAAACTAACACAAGAACAGAAAACTAAACACCACATGTTCTCACTCATAAGTAGAAGTTGAACAATGAGAACACATGGACACAAGGAGGGAAACATCACATACTGGGGTCTGTCAGGGGGTGGGGGGCTAAGGGAGGGGTAGCATTAGGAGAAACACTTAATGTAGATGAAGGGTTTATGGGTGCAGCAAACCACCATGGCATGTACCTATGTAACGAATCTGCACGTTCTGCACATGTATCCCAGAACTTAAAGTATATTTTTGTAAAAAAGTATGACCCCATAAATTTTGGCATCTTCTCTCTATCCTAATCTTTTCTGGCCATTTCGTAATTGAGTTCCACCTTGCTGTCATTATCTCTCACCACCATTACAACCACTTAGCTCTGCCTACTCTTCAATGCAGTTACCTGCCTAAGCTGTCCCAACTAGTTCCTCATTCATTAGAACACACCCAAGTATAAGATTCTAGTTTCCTCCTTAGAAGCCTATCTCAACTAGCATTTGGTTTAAGTGATTTTTTAATCATTACCATTTATTCACAACTCTCACTCCCAATCCCTCCAAAAAATTCACTTTACATTCATTCTTTTATTTTTTTCTTTATGACATAATCTATGTTTTTTCCAGTATGAAAGTGGGCCTAGCTGAAAATATTCACCTTCCTAAATTCCCTTGTAGTTAGGGTGGTCCTGAGACCTAGTCCTGGCCAATTGTTACAAGGAAGTCTTCAGAGAGAATATCCCTTTCCAAACAAGAAGAAAGACTCAAAGGCAAACAGATTGGGCCCATATTCTACCAGTATGGAATATGGATATGGAGCTAAAGATGGAAAACCCAATTTACAATCACTAGGCAACAAACCTGAAGACAGAAGCCCCATCCTAAGGATGGTGGAGTGGAAGGATTTGAGGAGGAGGGACTCTGATGCATGTGGGGCTACTCCCCACCGTGGACTGCCCACCTCTAAACTTCTTGTTATGAAAAAAATAATATATTCTTATTTGGTTAAGCCACTCTGACCAGATTCTTCCATTTTTCTATTATTTACAGCCAAATGCATTCCTACTTGATACATTGCTCACTTTTTTCTCATTTAATTTTGATGAGACCGGGCTGTTTTCACATCCAAATGGCCAAAGCTCAGAGTTGTACTTTCAGACTTCTTGACTTCTTAATTTTTAACTGGAAACACCTCCCAATGTTAGACCTACAAGATGAAAATCACTTCATGGATGAGGGATGCTAATGATGGAAGATAAATATAACAATGAATACTTCAATAATACACCCTGGCTTAAACCAAAGGAACATGAACTAACAAAAAGACCAAACAATTTCATCTCAGAATATCTATGTGTGAGTCCTCCTCTCTTCATTGCTCACTAGGTGTGTGGCCAGAAGCAAGTCACCTAAACCCCTCCAAGCCACAATTTCCTCATCCATAAAAGAGACATAATAATAATGTCTATCTCATAGAGTTGCCATCAACATTAGATGAAAAAGCACATATATGAATAAGTATAGCCTTTATAGGCCATAATACTTCTCTAAGAGAAGAGTCTTTTCTCCATATGAATAAATATCTGGTATTTTAAAATAATTTCTTTTCTAAATATATTTCCTATAATTTTGGTAACAGCCTCTGTCTTAGTCCATGTAGATTGCTATCACAAAATACCATAGACTGGAGAGCTTATAAACAACGTTTACTTCTCATAGTTCTGAAGACTGGGAAGTCCAAAATCAAGGCACTAGCAGATTCAGTGTCTAATAAGGGCTGTCTTCTTGCTGTAAACTGACATGTTAGAAAGGGGCAAGACAGGTCTTTGGGGCCTCTTTTATAAAGGCACTAACACCATTCATGAGGGCTTCAACCTCATGATCAAATCATCTCCAGAAGACCCCACGTAATACCATCACATTGGTGATTAGGTTTTCAACTTATAAATTTTGGGTGGACATATACATTCAGACCATAGCATTCTCCTGACTGTTTTCAAGCAAGATCAGGTAAAGGCACTAGAAGTTACCTTTCTTGTGGAAGCTTAAGAAAGGTGACTGGAGAGGCCCCAAAAATTCATCTTGTTCTTAATTGGCTCTAGGGATGCATTGATAAGGCAGGCCCACACTAGTGAAGCACAAAAGCACAGATAACCCAGTCCCTGCCCTTCCTACCAGGTCTGACCTACAAAATCAAACATCCAAAACCTACTGAAACCAGAAAACTGGAAATTTTTGGTGGACAGGCTTTGAATATTCATTAAGGGGAATTTGTTCACTTTGTATACTGTGTACTCATCTGTTCTTCTCTGTGCCTTCAGTAGAGATCATCCTCTAGACTGTGTGAATGTATCCCATATTATTATTTTCAGGACTCAGAACAAAAAAGGAAACAATATTTACAAAAACTGGGAACTCATTTATCTTCCCTCCCCTCCTTTCATTTTTCCACTTAATGAATAATTGGTCATAAATATCCAGGAACTAATAAGACTTGGAAAGAATTTGAGAGCTATATCTTATAAACTTAAAAAGAAATTACCTAAAACCAAGGACTTCAAGATTTCCTAAGGATGTTGAAAAGCAGTGCGTATTTCTAAGCATCCTTCCCCAGTGACAACAGCTCTCCTTAAGTTGTCATTGTCATTTCCATAATGCTTAGATCCTGTGATTTTTAAAGCGCATGTATTGTCTACAATATGCAGCACCATGCTGATGAAGGTTACAAATATTTCCTTGTAGAGTTTAGGCTTTTGTCCCTTCTGTCAAGATTGGTAAGTGTCACTGTCTTCATTTCTGCCTGCGTTTCATGTGGATCTGGACATTAACTTCTGTACCAATTTCTATGAATACTCATTGCAACCTTGTTGATCATCAAGCCTGACAAGGTTAACCTTGAGAACACGAAAGTCAGATGAAAGCAGATTTGAGAAGTGTGGTCAGGGAGGTGACTGGATGTTCTTGAGCCTTGTGAGAGAAAGGTGTTTGCAGGCTTCATTACATCCCTGAAGCCTGGATCCACAGCTCTCTCTAGCTCATGCTCTCTCTCTCTCTGTCTCTCTCTCTCCCCCCTCTCTCTCTCTCTCTCTCTCTCAGTCCCCATCTGTATTTTCAGGGCTGCTAGGCCTAAGTCAAAGGCCAACCTTGTCACATTTTCTGTGGATCTCAACACTGAACCATGGTGCTGTGTAAGAGAAAGCATGTCATTTGGAATTGAACAAATAGAGTATTTACCAATTTGTGCAAGTATTTACATTCTCCAAAATGCTGCTTCCTTGGTTATAAAATGTAAAAAATACTGACAACATATGAGCACCTTCTTATGTTTCAGGAATGGAAAAGACAGGGGTTTAAATGATTGACTTCTCTCAAAAGCACTTTGTCATCAAGAGTCTCAAAAACATCTACCCCATTTGACCAGGTAATTTCAGTTTGGGAACTCAATCCTGAAGAAATCATCTGAAATGCATATTTGCAAGTGTGTGTTCTCCAGAGTGTCTCTCTCCAAAAACTTCTCTTAATCCACAAATCCTGTGGTTATTCCTCTCTTTCTTCCACCTCCAGCAATCTCTTCCCCTTATTACACAAATCTGCTTTCCTCTCGAGGGGGTAAGGATTCTTCTTCCTTAGGCAAGAGGAAACAAAGAAGACAAATGCAGAATTCTCTTTGGCAGGCAGGTCCTCCAGCAGCCTTACCCACAGTTCAAATTTTTATGCAGCCCCAAGTTTCCTCTTGTGATCAGCAATACTAAAGGAAGGCAAGGAGTCCCTTGTTAATTGGTTTACTGGAGACCCAGTTGCACATTCTACCTATCATTTGAGCACTCTTCTTGCTCCAACAGTACACAAAGCCCACTTTAATTTCTCACCTCACTTTACCACCACATTATACTCTAAAGCAAAAGTTTCAACAATTACTTCTTGAGTACCCACTATGTTCATGGAATATAACAGTAAATAAGGCACAAATGTGGCTTCTCTGTGGCTGCCCTCACTTTAGAATTTATCTAGCCTTGTGTTAAACAACTGTGAGGTATAAGAAGTTATATCATCCTCTGCTAAGTCACAGAAGAATTGAGTGACACTCAGGCTTAGATCTGAAAAGAACCCTTAACATGAAATAGAAAGGCCTTTACAATTCTCCAAAAGATAGTGATTTAGAATGGGAGTTATAGCCTATAGCCCTTGGGTAGGTTTCATAGGGCCTATAACCTTCTAATATTGTTGGCAAATTTTTGTATATACATATGTGCATTTTTCTCTGGAAAGGGTCTATGACCTCATACACCTCCATGAACCAAAAAAGGTTAAGAAACTACTGCTTCAGAGCAATGTTCAAGGAAATGAACTCCAAAAGTAGAATCTGATAGTGGTTGGGTCATACCCTGAATCCTGGTGCTCTGGCCATATCACTGGAAACATCAAGTCAACTGGTTGTCAAAAGCACTGTGGATGCCAAACCTACAAGGCCTTCTCTCATCTGTCCTCTTGCATAGCTGCTGCTGAAGGCATTTGCCACAAGTGTCCTCTCCCTCAAAACGATTCTTCCTATCTTGCACATAGCAAAAAAAAGAGAGAGAGGGAGAAAAGAAAAAAAAAAAGTAGATAGATAAGACATCCATACACTGTGAACATAAAAACCTGTGATTAGAATCTCTCTCGTCAAAAAGAAGTAATTTTCCCTTTCACTTTTTATTCCAATTTATTGAATTAAAAATTCTAAACTTATGAGACTCTGGACCCATAATACAAAAATAGCAAAGTGTCAGTGAAAAGCTATCAGTCTCTCAATATGGAGAGTTTTTTCAAATATCTTGGAAATCTAATTAGAATGATTAATTCAGCATGGCTGCAACTAGTCCTTTTGTTAAGATAAAGTGATAGTGCTTGTATTCATGTCTTGATAAATTTTTCAAAAATAACTCTCCTACCTTCCTCCATTTCCTTCTGTATTTTCTCCCATCTCTGAATTTAAATATCCATCTCACTACAATTCTGTTGCTTCCTTAAATTGTATTTTAAAAATTGGCAAACATACATGTCTCCAAAGGGGAGACTGACATGCTACAATTTGCCCACAGTTCACATACCGAGGCACAGCCTGCAATTTCCTTTTATGCCCTTAAAGAAGTAAAAGATCAACTTTCTAAATGAAAGCTTCTAGAAGTATAGCTTGAAATTTATACACAATGACACACTAAACAACTCACCAGGGAAAATGTTGCAATCCACAGCTGTTACAAACTGCCTGTAATTCAAAACTTTCTCAAAGCTGTTTCTTAGCAGGACCTACTTCTCCTAATACAATTGTTTTTGCCAATCTTTCTTTTAAGGTTTTGGTTTTATAAAATTGATTTTGAGTAAATCTGTGGCAGGATGGTATAGTACATGGCATCCCTCTCTACTGAGATCTAACACAAGATAGTGCAAGATACAGGGGGGAGGGAAGGGCCTATGTTTTACAACTGGCAGCAAATTTCCTCTTCAGGAGAAAGTCATCTTTTCTTTGATGGCCTTTGGTTATAAAAATGAAAGCATGCAATAACAATGATTGTATTAGTCTGTTTTCACACTGCTAATAAAGACAAACCCAAGACTGCGCAATTTACAAAAGAAAGAGGTTTCATTGGATTTACAGTTCCACGTGGCTGGGGAAGCCTCACAACCATGGTGGAAGGCAAGGAGGAGCAAGTCATCTCTTACATGGATGGCAGCAAGCAAAGAAAGAGCAAGCTTGTGCAGAGCAGCTCCCCTTTTTAAAATCATCAGATCTCATGAGGCTTACTGTCGGGAGAACAGCACGGGAAAGACTTTCCCCCGTGATTCAATTACCTCCCACTAGGCCCCCTCCCACAACACGTGGGAATTCCAGATGAGATTTTGGTGGGAACACAGCCAAACCATATCAATGATCAAGAAGAAGACAATGAGAGAGCTGAATTATTCTACTTTTTTTTTTTTTTTTAATGAAAGGAGTTTTGAGTTGCCAGAAAGATGCAGGAGGACAGATTAGGGAGACTGAAGAGAGAAGAGAAACAAAACTGATAGTTGGCAGGAGGCCAAGGAACTGGACTTTTCAAAGTGGGGCAACTAATATTCAATTTTAAGTAAACTGCTACAGGCATTTTGCTCTAATACAATGGCCATTTTTACCATAGAACCTCTGTGAAATTCCTTGCTTTTATGAGTGGTATTTGAGGTAATTTAAGGAAAAGGCATTGTGTTCCACATTTTGGTTGACTTGGGGTGTAAAAAAGGGAACAGACACAGGAGTCAAGGTGACAGTAAATTTGAAAACTCTGAGGAGCAGAAAATTAGGCCAATAAATGACTAAGAGGACGAAGTCCTCCCTGAGAATCTTCAGAGATAGTGAACAGACGCTGTGTCATTTAGGCTTTGTCAGACAAGCAGAGCCACTATATGGGATTTGCTGTAGGAATTCCACCTTATGTAATTGTAGGAGCTGTTGAGGAACCCTATGGGAGGCTGTCGGTCCTTGTCTGTTGTAGGCCTGCAGGCTCTGTAGAGCCTCTCAGTACTAGCAGTTGGTAAGAACAGCTGGACATTTAAAAGGCAGGACGAGGATAAACTGGAACCTACAAAGACCAGCTGGAACCTTCATCTCCCTCTCTCTATCTCCAGCCTCAATGGCACAGAAGGAGCTGGCACGCTTCACCACAGAGCCATACACACACCCAGCGTAGGATCTGGAGAAACTAAAGGAGGTGATCCAGCAGGGGCTAGGGAGCTGTGGGCTTGGCTGCTGCCTTGTGCTAACAGGATGAGCAGCAGATCAGGGACAACAGGCATGATCTTCAAGAGTGCTTGGTGTCCCACACTGAACTTCCACACAGAGTGACTCACTGTGGGTAATAGTGAAAGGAATAACTCCCATCTCACACAGCTTTCCTGAATCCGTGGATCCTATCTCTGTGAAAGATAGCATTGTATATTGGTCACTGATTCACAGCATGTGCCACATCCTGAAGACTTTATCTCAAACCTGTGAAATGTTCCTTCCCAGAGGGCATGGAAACTAAAAATTTTGAAAGGCTATTTCAGCATTCTGTCAGACCAACTACTTCTCGGTAACAAGGAACATGGTAATATCAGTAGATTCCATAAGCATGAGTCCACACTGCAATTGCTATTAAGTGAGTACCTTGGTCAGAAGCAGTGTTATTAGCATACCTTGATGTGAATCATACTATGTAAGTCCACAGATGGTGATTTTGACAAAAGCCTTGAGGGCAAGGAAAACAAATCCGTACTTAGAGTAAATGTCTCTTCCAGTGAGAACAAAGCACTGCCTCTTCTAAGATGGATGTGGTCCAGTGCAATCAACCTGCCACCAGGTGGCTATTTCAGCCTCCTGGGCAATGGTACCATGTCAGGGGCTCAAAGTTGAACTCTGCTGTTGGCAGGCTGGGCATTCAAAAGTGACTACAGACAGATCAGCTTTAGTGAGTGGAAGTCCATATTGCTGAGTCCATATGTAACTTCTACGCCTGCTGCCATGGCCACTTTGTTCATAAGTCCATTGGGCATGGATGGAGTGGCTGTGGAAAAAGCCTGCTTGATGTCCACAGAGCAGGGCCTCTTGTTCATCTGATTATTAAAATCCTCTTTCACTGAGGTTGCTCTTTGATGAGCAATCACATGGAACAAAGGTCTTTACTCTCTATTCCCATTCAGAAAGATCTATCCACACACCTCCTTGTCACCAAATGTCTAGTTGTGTTCTTTCTTGGGGGGATGCAAACAGTCAGTCCGTAACACGAACCATTTAGTCAAACCATTAGCCACTGCCTACCAGTATAAGGCCATACCTGGGACCATCTCCTCTTCCAGGAAAAATTAATAAGTAGGTGTACTCCTTGAAGTACTGTCCAACAATAGGAGCTCCCTTCATTACCATAGTTCAAAGCCACCCCAGAGTGGGGCAGTAGTGCTGAGCTATCCATTTTTAGGATGTGCCAGCATATCATACCAATCTATAAACCAGGCCTGAATTGTTTTCTTCCTCAGTCAATATTTGCCATAGGGAACCCCCTAATAAGCTGTATATATTTGTCCTTAGATATCCATGTGGGATTGGTTCTAGGTGACTTTCAAATACCAAAATCCACAGATGTGGAAGTTCCAATAGAATAGTATTTGCATACAACTTTTGCACATCCTGCCGTATACTTTAAATCATCTCCAGATTACTTATAATAACTAACACAATGTAAATGGTATATAAATAGTTGTTATATCTTTCTTTGTATGACTTTTATTATTGTATTGTTTTCTCTTTTTTTTTCAAAATAATTTTTATCTTCAGTTGGTTGACTCTACAATGCAGAACTCTCAGATTTGGAGGGCTGATTATGTGGGTTGAGAGAGAGGAGGCAAGATAACATGAGGAGAGGCATCTGGGAAACTTGCCAAGCAACTTACTCATGCCTTCAGGATCTACTTAAGCTGTATTGCATACCCAACTTCTTGATTTTTTTGAAAGGGCCAAAAACACCCAGTTTATTGTCCACAGCTCCTGTTCATTTGGTGGCCCATGACCAAGTGTTGAGTCTCTGCTAAGGCCAAGGAGCAATCCATAAGCAGTTTCTCAAAGAATAGCCATCTAAAAAGGATGGCAGAGCTTTGCTCCAAAATTCTAAAGACAGGCACTGTAATTCACCTGGAGCAGCCTGCCACAGTCTCCACACACATCCCAATCTATTCAGACACTTCAAGCACCATTGGATGGGCTAGGTAATATAGCAGAGCACTTTGCACAGCAACCTGGACCTCTTTCTGGGTGACATCTTGGCCTCTGTCAGCAATCGTTTGAGTGTTCACTTGATATACAATCACTTGCATTTTTTTCCTCCACTAATTTAGAACTTAAGTTTAAAAAAAAGAGGCTGTTTATTGTGTGCTCCTCAAATACTCTTAACACAAAGGATGTGAGGACTCTGGCTATTTTTATTTAAATATTTAAGGAAAGAGTAGACCCATAAGGCTGAAGCTCTTCAGGATATCCAGTGACTGACATGTGTAAGACATCAATCCTAAAAATGAAGGGAAGAACCAAACAGCAATGACTATAAGATCTCTCCGACACCAAAACAATTTGTTGCAAAGTGAAAAATTCAGTCAATCAAATCTTTGGTTTTTTCCACTGCACTAAGCTTCCAGTTTGACTGATGGACCATTCTTTTTGGTTTCACAGCCTATAAATAACAATCCTAAGCTTCCATGCAAAGGAGAGCCTTCAGTGAAATTGAGAATCATTTTAACTATGTAAACATTACAGTTGCAAACTCTTATCATATTTATTTTGTATTCCTTCAGGCCAAACTGAACAAAACATGCCAATTTGACCCAGTTTAAAAAACAAAGAGGACAGAGATTTTACTTGAAATTGAGTCATTTTTATTCTTGTCATCTCTGCCTTGGACGTAGACATTTAATATTTAAATGTTATTTCTTGTGAGAGCTGAATTTTCAGCATTTTGTGGCTCTGACAGGATTCAAATTTCAGATTCTACCTTGTGTGAAAATATCATTTCAAAGTGTGTGCCCCAGGAGAATAATAACAAACCTGAGTCCTGGCATTTTTGTAAATGAACTTTTTTCAGAGGTCTCTTAAAATATATTGTATTCTCCCTCCTTCCTAGACACCAGGAGTTAAGCAACAATGCCTTTTATTTTCTTCCAGTTAAGTTCCATCTGAATCTGTTACTTACTGTAAGCATAATGAGTAATTGCTAAATGAATTAAGATTATTTCATCTGCATTTAATACATTAATTATATACTTCATACTATACTAACCTTGACATTTTATACAATTTAAAATGTTACATTAATTGTCTTTCATTACAATTTGACTCTTAAAAAACATTCTGTTGTTTTTCTTGCTATTAGTATAATCCTAAAAACACCTGCCCACTAGGTACTAAACACTAGAAGCTGCTGTGATTAATAGTAGCAAATCCTGTGAAATCACTTTTTATTCCTAAGCAGTCTGAACAAATCGGGTCATTAAAATATCTTAGCTTAAGTGCTACATTGTGCTAGCATGTTTCATAAGGTTGCATAAATTCTGTCATTCTGCATCCCATAACTCATGTAGCGTAAGAAATGCCATGTGGTAGATTTAACCATGTGGTATCCACAACTGACAGTGGCCTGGCAAAGCTTAATAGGCATGTCTTTTGTAAAAACTACTTATAAAATTTTGGAAATGAAGGCTCTCAAATTTTCTTTAAAGATTATTTTCTTGTTCGAGTTTTTTCATATTTTTTCCCATGGTCTATACTATCACAATATTAAAATGGATTCCTGAAAGAAAACTGACTTTAAGCAAAGGTACACTCTAAGTTCTACATTTTCACTTATGCCAGAATGACCAGCTAACTTCTACTTTAACCTCACTTAGCTGTTTTGCTGTAGACTATTCATGTAACTAAAAAGGCAACTAAAAGAAAAGTAGAAAAATTAGGAAAAGCATTATTATGCCTCTGTCTAGCTTTTTGTTTTCAAAGTTTGGCATAGTCTGTTTTCATGAATTAAGAAGTCATGATTAAATCTATTAACAGATTAATTTGAATTTTGCATCAGAGAGCCAGAATCAGCAAGTATTTTTAAGTCTGATACCATTGCCTTCAAAAACATGAATTCAAAAACATGAACGGGCCAGTTTGCCCCTTGTTTTTTCTATGTTGAACACTGGCCCCCTTTTGTAGGTGTTTTAACAGGTCATTAAGATCAAAGAGTTTGATCTCCATTTGAAAACCTCTGTTCCCCAAGTCAGTCATTTCCCAATTCATAATAGCAGCTAAAGAGCACTTGCCATGTGCCTGACCCTTTTCTAAGCACTTTACAAAACCCTATCTATCTCCACACCTTTAAACATTGGGGTGGCCCAGTGTTGAATCTGCTGTCCTCTCCTCTATCTGGACTCATTCCCTAAATGAGCTAATTTACTCCCATGATTTTAAATGCCATCTGTATTCTGCAACTCCCAAGTTTCTATCTCCTCTCACTCTTGAACTCCAGACTGGTATACAGCTGTCTACTCAACATCTCCACTTGACTGGCTTATCAGCATTCACGTTCCAAAACTAAGTTCTTTTTTACAATTGACAAATAACTGTATATATTTGTAGAGTAAAATGTGATTTTTTTGAAATACATAC
Organism: Colobus angolensis palliatus; assembly: GCF_000951035.1. Taxonomy (NCBI): domain Eukaryota; kingdom Metazoa; phylum Chordata; class Mammalia; order Primates; family Cercopithecidae; genus Colobus; species Colobus angolensis. The sequence continues at coordinate 5,538,996 of NW_012120376.1, forward strand.
ACAATGTGGCATGACTAAATCAAGCTAATGAACATATCCATCACCTCATTTACTTAACATTTTTTTCTGATGAGAACATGGAAAGTTTACTCTCTTAGCAATTTTGAAATATACATTACATTATTATTATCTATTGTCACTTCACTGTGCAATATATCTCAAAAACTGGTTCCTTCCATCAAACTGAAACTTTGCACCCTTTGACCAGCATCTCTCCATTTTCTTCCCTCCTATTCCTCACCTCCAGCCTCTGGTAACCATATTCTACTCTCTACTTCTATGCATTTTACTTTTTTAGATTCCACATATAAGTGAAATGATATGGTATTTGTGTTTTTGTGCCTGATTTATTTCACTTAGCATAATATCCCCCAGGTTCATCCATGTTGTTGCAAATGACAGAATTTCCTTCTCTTTTCAGACTGCATAGTATTTAATTATATGTTATATTTAATCTTATATTTAGTTTCATATTTCATGTATTGGCCATTCTAAATAATGCTGCAATGAACTTGAGAGTGGAGCTATCCCTTTGATATATTGACTTCAATTCCTTTGCATATACACTCGTAAGTGGGATTCCTGTATCATATGGGAGTTCTACTTTTAATTTTTTGAGGAACCTCCATACTGTTTCCATAATGGCTATACTAATGTATATTCCCACCAAGAGTGTACAAGGATTCCTTTTTCTCCACATCCTTGCTAACACTTGTTATCTCTCATCTTTTTAATAATCGCCAATCTTACAGGTGTGATGTGATAGCTCATTGTGGCTTTAATTTGTATTTCCCTAAGGATTCATGATACTGAGCATTTTTCTATAAACCTATCGACTATTTGTCTTTTTTTGATAAATGTCTATTCAGGTCCTTTGACCAATTTTAAATCAGTTTATTTGTTTTCTTGCCATTGAATTGATTTTCTTATATACTTTGAATACTAACTTCTTATTGGATGTATGATTTACAAACATTTTCTCCCATTCTGTGGACTCTCTCTTTAATTGTTTCATTTGTTGTGCAGAAACTTTTTAATTTGATACAATCCTGTTTGTCTATTTTTGCTTTTGTTCCTTGTGTTTTGGGGGTAATATCCAAAAAAGTTATTATCCAGACCAATGTCATGGAGCTTTTCTCCTATGTTGTCTTCTAGGAGTTTTACAGTTTCAGGTGTTATGTTTAAGCCTTTAGTACATTTTGAGTTGATTTTTATATGGTATGAGATAAGGATCAATTTCATTCTTTGCATGTACATATCCAGTTTTCTCAGCACCATTTAAAGGAAAAGATTGTCCCTTCCTCATCGTGTGTTCTTGACAAGTTTGTCAAAAATCAGTTGTCCATAAATGCATGGGTTTATTCCTGGACTCTATCTTGTTCCATTAGTTGATGTGTCTGTTTTTGTGCTGATATTATGGTGTTTTGATTGTCACAGTTTTTAGTATATTTTGATGTCAGGTAGTGTGATGCCTTCAGCTTTGTTATCTTTGCTGAAGAGTGGTGATATGGTGAGCCTTTGTGTCCCCACCCAAATCTCACCTTGATTGTAAACCCCATAATCCACGTGCGTCAAAGGAGAGACCAGGTGGAAGTAATGAATCATAGAGGTAGTTTCCCTCATGCTGTTCTCATAATAGCGAGTGAGTTCTCACAAGATCTGATGGTTTTATAAGGGGCTCTTCCCACTTCACTCAGCACTTCTTCTTCCTGCCATCTTATGAAGAAGGTGTCTTGTTTCCCCTTCACCTTCTGCCATAATTGTAAGTTTCCTGAGGCCTCCCAATCATGCTGAACTGTGAGTCAATTAATCATCTTTCCTTTATAAATTGCCCAGTCTCAGACAGTTCTTTATAGCAGTATGAAAATGGACAAATACAGTTGGTTTGGTGAATCAGGATCCTTTATGGTTCTGTACAAATTTTAGGATTTTTTTTCCATTTGCACAACAAATGACATTGGAATTTTAATATCAATTACTTTGAATCTGTAGATCACTTTGGGTAATATTGAAATTTTAACAATATTAAGTCTTCCAATCCATAGACATGAGATATCTTTTCATGTATTTGTATTTTCTTCAATTTCTTTGATCCATGTTTTATACTTTTCAGAATAAAGATTTTTCACTCCCTTGTTTAAATTTACACTTAATTATTTTGTTGTTGCTATTGTAAATGGGATCATTTTCTTAATTTCTTTTTCAGAGAGTTTGTTGTTAGTGTATAGAAATGCCACTGCTTTTCATATATTGATTTTGTATCCTGCAGCTTTACTTTGAATTTATCATTTGCAACAGGTTTTTTGGTTGAATCTTTGGTTTCTATATATAAAATTATGCCATCAACAAACAGAGACAATTTTACTTCTCCCTTTCTTATTAGGATGTCTTTTTTTTTATCTTGCCTAATTGCTCTGGCTTGGACTTCCAGTACTATGTTGAAAGAAGTGGTAAGAGAGAGCATCCTTATCTTGTTCCTGATCTTAAAGGAAAAACTATCAACTTTTTTTTTTTTTTTTTTTTGAGACAGAGTCTCACTCTGTCACCCAGGCTGGAGTGCAGTGGTGCAATCTCGGCTCACTGCAACCTCCACCTCCCAGGTGCAAGCAATTTTCTGCCTCAGCCTCCCAAGTAGCTGGGATTATAGGCACCCACCACCATGCCTGGCTAACTTTTGTATTTTTAGTAGAGACAGGGTTTCACCATCTTGGCCAGGCTGGTGTTGAACTCCTGACCTCATCATCCATCAGCCTTGGCCTCCCAAAGAACTGGAATTATAGAGCTATCAACTTTTACCATAGAGCATGATGTTTGCTGTGGGTTTGTCATGTATGGCTTTTATTGTGTTTAGATACATTACTTCCATATCAAAACCATTGAGAGTTTTATCATGAAAGGGTGTTGAATTTTGTGCAATAATTTTTCTGTATCTGTTGAAATGATCACATGGTTGAGACGATCATCCTGTTAATGTGCTTTATGACATTTTTTAATGGGTGTATGTTTTCCTAGAGTGCAAGGATGCATATGTTGAACCATCCTTGCATTCCAGGGGTAAATCCCACTTGATCATGGTGAATGATTCTTTTAATGTATTGTTGTATTGTACTAATATATTGTTGAATTTTATTTTCTAGTATTTTGTTGAGGATTTTTGCATCTATGTTTATCAAGGTTACTGGTCTTTAATTTTCATTTCTTATGGTGTCCTTGCCTGGCTTTGGTATTAGAGCAATGCTGCTCTTGTAAAATTTGCAAGTATTCCTTCCACTTCAGTTTTTGAGAAGGATTATATTAGTTCTTCTTTAAATGTTTGGTAGAATTCAGTTATGAAGCCGTCTTGTTCTGGGCTTTTCTTGAAGATTTTTGAACCTCATTTAATCTCCTTACTCACTGTAGCTCTATTCAGATTTTCTATTCCTTCATGGTTGAATTTTTGTAGGTCATATGTGTCTAGGAATTTTTCTGTTTCCTCTAGGTTATCCAATTTGTGGGTGTATAAGAGTTGACAGTTTCGTACAATTCTTTGTATTTCCATGGCATTCTGATTGTGAGTTCTCTTTTTTCAATCTAGCTAAGAATTTGTCTATTTTATCTTTTCAAAAAGCAACTCAGTATTGTTGGATTTTTCTGTTGTTTTATTTTAGTCTCCATTTTACTTATTTCTGCTCTGTTTGTTGTTTCCTTCCTTCTGCTAACCTTGGGCTTAGTTTGTGCTTCTCTTTCTAAATCCCTGAGATGCAACATTATATGGTTTATGTGAGATTTTTCTTCTTTTTTGATATAGGCATTTATTGCTGCAAATTTTACTCTTAGAATGGCTTTTTGCTGCATCTCATAAATTTTGGTATATTGTGTTTAAATTTTAATTTGTCTCAGACTATTTTTTTGCTTCCCTTTTGATTTGTCTTTTGACCCATTGGTTGTTAAGGAACATGTTGTTTAATTTTCACATCTTTGTGAATTGTCTGGAATTTCTTGTTATTGATTTCCAGTTTTATAACTTTGTGATCAGAAAATAGACTTGAAATTATTTCAGTCCTCTTAAATTTAAGACTTTATTTATATCAAGTCTCATGACTTGATATGACCTAACATATGATGTATCTGAGAGAATGTTCTGTGTGTGCTTGAGAAGCATGTGTACTCTGTTGCTGTTGGGCAAAATGTTCTGTGTATATCTATTAGCTCCATTTGGCCTAAAGGGTAATTCAAGTCCATTTCTTTATTGATTTTCTGTCTAGAGATGATCTGGCCATTATTGGAAGTGAGGTATTCCAAGTCCCCTACTATTATTGCATTAAAGTCTTCCTCTCCCATCAGATCATTTAACATTTGCTTTATATATTTAAGTTCAAATACATATACACACACACACACACACACACACACGTAATTGTTATAGCCTCTTTATGAACTGACCCCTTCATCACTGTATAAAGAGCTTCTTTGTCTCCTTTTGCAGTTTTTGACTTAAAATGTATTTTGTCTGATACAATTATAGCTACCCCTGTTGTATTTTGGTTTCCATTGGTATGGAATATCTTTTTCAATCCTTTCACGCTCAATCTGTGTCTGTCTTTACTAGAAAAGTGAGTCTCTTTTTTTATGCACTCAGCTACTGTATGTCTTTTGGTTGGAGAATTTTATTCATTTACATTCAGGATAATTATTAATAGGTAAGAACTTACTATTGATATTTTTAAATTTGCTTTCTGGTTGTTTTGTAGAATATTTTTTTCTTCATCTCTTGCTGCCTTTCTTTATGGTTTGATGGTTTTCTCTAGTTGTATGCTTTGGATCCTTTCTTTTAATATTTAGTTCCACTATTATAGGTTTTGGCTTTACAGTTAGCATGAGGCTCACACGAAATGTCTTATACTTGTAACAGGTTATTTTAAGCCAATAATTACTTAACTTTGATTGCAGACAAAAATTCCCCCCACTTTTCATGATTTTGATGTCAAAATCTACATCTTTTTGTAATGTGTATCCCTTAACAATTTATTATAGTTACAGTTGTTTTGAATACCTTTGTTTTTTAACCCTTATACCACAGATAAAATTGCTTTGAATTACAGTTACAGTTGTTTTGAATACCTTTGTTTTTTAACCCTTATACCACTGATAAAATTGCTTTACACAGTGTCACTACAGTACTAGAACTTTTTGAGTATAACTATGTATTACATCATATATGAAAGTTTTGTACTTTCATGTGCAAAACTGAACTCTTGATTTCTCCACCCACAAGTAAAACAACTTCCTCAGCATTTCTCATCTCAGTAAATGGGAATCCATTTTTCCCACTGGAAACCTTCTTTGAGAATAGGAGATGAAGTCTGCCTTTGCTCTCCATGTTCTATCTTCTCACCAGGCTGGGAGAAGAAGGAGTGGCAAAGAGGAAGAAAGGGACTTGTACTGATGGGTGCTTCTGTCTTTGGAAGTTGGTACCCTCTGAAAACCAGATGTACACCACAGGGTCACTCTTTCAGTGGATACATTTGGAGTCTTCTGCTCCCTCTACCCTAACTACAATTACTGGAAGTAGATCTTACAGAGACCCTTCCTGCCACAGTTGTCTTATCTTCTTTGGTAGTGATCCCACTACCACCTTCTGTAGCAGCCTGGCTAGTTTGAAGGATACTTTTTTGTCAGATGCAGACTGCTCCATTGTACCTCCTTCTCCCTGCTCTGTGGTCAGGGGAATTTTCAGCTAGTCACTCTTTTAACACTTCCCAAAGAGAACCAACCACTCATTTCCAAGTCCTGTAAATTCAGGAGACTATGTCAGCTCTCTGTGCAATCCTCCTGAATCTTCCTTCACTTAACTTGAAGCAGGAAGGCAAAGGGGGAGAAAATGAAAAGCACACTGACAGCTCTCACTAAATAAATTTTCTGTGTTAATCCCTTTTCTCACCACCATCTTATTTTTTAATATACAATCTGTAGATAGACTTTGAGCAGCTTTTGGGCTACCTATTAGTAAAGAGAGCATCCTACATAGATGCTTTCTTTAGAATATCTCAGGCTGGGCACAGTGGCTCACACCTGTAATCCTAGCAATTTGGGAAGCCAAGATGGGCAAATTACTTGAGCCCAGGAGCTCAAGACCAACCTGGGCAATATGGTGAAACCCCGTCTCTACAAAAAATACAAATGAATGTGATGGAACACACTTGTAGTCCCAGCTACTCAGGAGGCTGAGATAAGAGAATCACTTGAGCCTAGGAGGTCAAGTTTGCAGTGAGCCCTTATGACAACACTGCACTCCAACCTGGGTGACAGAGTGAGACTCCATCTTGGAAAAAAAAGAAATGAAGAAAGAAAAAACATGGAGTATCTCTACTCTCAGCAAACTCTTTCCTCTTCTCTTCCCTTTCACTCCTCTCTCCGTGTCTCCCTCCCCTCTCCCTCTCTCTCTTCCTCTAGATCTGCAGTGTCCAATATGGTAGCCACTAGCCAAATATGGCTATTTAAATTTAAATTAAAAATTCAGTTTCACAGTTGCACTAGCCACTTTTCAGCTGCTCGTTTCCATCACCACAGAATGTCCTATCAGATGACAGTGCTTTAGATTCTTAGCTTGCATGTAACCTAACATGGTTTTTGTAGGCTGCACGTAACCCAACATGGCTGCCAACTTCAAGTTTGTATGACCTTTCTCTAAAGAAGATTCATTCAAGTGCCAGCAGGTGCAGCAGTAAATATCAAAGACTGAATAAGGTCAAGCGTACAGAACAATAGGTTGTGGAAGTCACAGAGTGCCTGCCATATTTAAAGAGGCAGCCAAAATTCAGCTCTGACCACTGTGGCCATGTGACAATATGAGCTTAGCAATGCTAGATCTTTAAAATTTCAAAAGTAGCTAGGAATACAGAGATTTATGTAAAATCTCAATGATATAATTAAAAATAAAATAATTGTTCCTATTTGTACGTGTTCATTGTACAATATTTAAGAAATATATAAAAGTATGTGGAAGGGCTGGGCATCGTGGCTCATGCCTGTAATCCCAGCACTTTGGGAGGCTGAGGAGGGTGGATCACTTGAGGTCAGGAGTTTAAGACCAGCCTGGCCAAGATGTTGAAACCCTGTCTCTACTAAAAATACAAAAATTACCCAGTATGGTGGCATGTAATTCCAGCTACTTAGGAGGCTAAGGCACAAGAATCGCTTGAACCCAAGAGGTGGAGGTTGCGGTGACCAGAGATTACACTACTGCACTCCAGCCTGGGTGATGGAGTGAGACTCTGTCTCAAAAAAAAATTTTTTTAAAGTATGTGGAAGAATAAACATTACCTAAAATCCCATTGTTTTACACTGGGCACCATTAATATTTTGATAAGCACATTTTTATACACAAGCATCTCTTTGCATCTATAAACATACAAGTATAATTATATCTAAGTAGAATGTTGTACATGTTACTTTTTTTATGGACAAGTTTTTATGATTTTTTTTCTTTGCCTTCCCCATGATTCCTTTTTTTACTTTTCACTGGTGGTTCAAATATGTTTCAAAAACACTCTGTGGCCCAAATAAAACAGGTCCAGCTCAAAGATATTCCATTTTTCATTTTTGCCTTATACATACCCTGACACTAATTCATTACAGGTTCTGTATTTCTTGATTCAAATTTTCTAATGAAATATCTAATATTCCATTAAACAAACCACAGACCAATCTAACCCTAGTCTAATCAGCTGCAATATAAGCCTAGGCCTGACCCTCTAATATAAGCTATGAGTAGGGATGTCTCCCAGACAGAGGAACTGAGAGCTGGAGAAGCCTCAAAAACATGTCTGCTACGTACTAAATGGTACAGGGTACGATAGTACATTGAACAAGAGCAAGATTTCTGGAGCCAAACTGGGTTCAAATTCCAAATCCACCACTTTACTGACTGTGTGAGCTTGAGCCAGTTACTTAACTTCTCTGTGCCCAATAACTTCCTCTAGAAAAAGGATTCTAAACAACAAGCAAAAACCAAACAAAATAAAAGAAGAAGAATATATCCCAATAGCTATGATACAAATGGAAAGTAATAGGTGCCATAACAAAAGGAACTAAGTAAGTCTTTCAATTGTTGCAGAAATCCTGGCCACATGCTCCCTCCTTAGATTATTGCAAATTGAGGAAATTGTTGCTGATGGTGTTATACGGACTTTGTAGTGGGAATAAAATTTTGTATTAGTCAGAAAAGAGTACTTTATGGTGCAGTAAAAAATAAGCCAAAAGTCACAGTGGCTTATGAAAAGAAAGTTTAGTTCTCCCCCATAATTAATTTATAAGAAGGGTCTGCTCATCATACCCACTCAAGAGCCCAGACTGCTGTAAACTCCATATTGGCACATACTTTGTTTCCTAACATTTCTGCTAGAAGAGACACCCTCCACTTCTGGTCACATTTCACTTACCATGCCTGAGTTCAAAAGGGTAGGAATATCTAACCCTCTCACCAGGCGGGCCACTGAATGCTTGTGTGCAGTAACACATCTACCATCCTGTAATAGTCCATCCTCACACTGCTATAAAGAAATACACAAGACTGGGTAGTTTATAAACAAAAGAGGTTTAATTGGCTCATGGTTCTGTAGGCTGTGCAGGAAGCATGACATTAGCATCTGCTCAACTTCTGGGGAAGCATCAGGAAATCTACAATCATAGCAGAAGTTGAAGAGGGAACCTGTACTTCACATGGCCTGAGCAGGAGGAAGAGAAGGAGTGGAGAGGTGCCACACACTTTTAAATAACTGGATCTCACAATAACTCACTATTATGACAACAGCACCAATGGGGGATGGTGTTAAACTACGAAAAACAGCCCCCATGATCCAATCATCTCCCACTAGCCTCCACCTCTAGCATTAGGGATTACATTTCAACATGAGATTTGGGTGGGGACACAAATCCGAACTATATCATTCTGCCCCTGGCCCCTCCAAAATATCATGTCCTTCTCACATTTCAAAATACAATCATGCCTTCCCAAAAGTCCCCCAAAGTCTTAACTCATTCCAGCATTAACTCAAAAGGCCACAAAGTTTCATCTGAGACAAGACTAGTCCTTTCTGCCTATGAGCCTGTAAAATCAAAAATAAACTAGTTATTTCCAAGATATAATGGGGATATAGGCATTAAATAAATATTCCCATTCAATAAGAGAGAAATCAGTCAAAAGAAAGGGGCTATAGCCCCACGCAAGTCCAAAACCAAGCAGGGCAGTCATTAAATCTTAAAGCTCCAAAGTAATCTCTTTTGACTTCATGTCACATCCAGGGCATACTGGTGCAAGGGGTGGGCTCCCAAGGCCTTGAGCAGCTCCACCCCTGTGGCTTTGCAGGATTCAGCCCCAGCAGTTGCTCTCAAAGGCTAGCATTGAGTGTTTACAGCTCTGCCATGTGCAGCGTGCAAGCTGCTGGTGGATATATGCTACTAGAGTCTAGAGGATAGTGGCCCTTTTCTCACAGCTCCACTAGGCAATGCCCCAGTGGGAACTCTGTGTAGGGGCCCCAACCCACATTTCCCCTTTTCACTGCCCTAGTAAAGGTTCTCCATAAAGGCTCCACTCCTACAGCAGGCCTCCTAAAGCAGGATGTCTGGACATCCAGGTTTTTCCCATACATCCTCTGAAATCCAGGCAGAGACTCCAAGCCTCAATTCTTGCATTCTGGGCATCCACAAGCTTAACACCATGTAAAAGCCACCAAGGTTTATGGCTTGCACACTCTGAAGCAGTGCCTCAAGCTGTACCTGAGCCCCTTTTAGCCACGGCTGGAGCTGGAGCAGCTGAGATGCAGAAAGCAGCGTTCCAAAGCTGTGCAGGGCAGCAGAGCCCTGGGCATAGCCCACAAAGCCATTCTGTCTTCCTAGGCCTCTGGGCCTGTGATGGGAGAGGCTACTAAAATGTCTCTGAAATGACTTTGAGGAATTTTCTCTCTTGTTTTAGCTATCAGCACTTGCCTTCCTTTTAAAAGGTTATGGAAATTTCCGCAGCCTGCTTGAATTCCTCCCCAGAAGATGGGCTTTTCTTTTCTACCACATGGCCAGGCTGCAAATTTTCCAAATTTGTATGTTCTGCTTCCCTTTTAAACTGGAACTTTCAGGTTATTTCTTTGCTCCTGCATGTGAGATACGCTGTTAGAAGCAGCCAGGCCACATCTTGAATGCTTTGTGGCTTAGAAATTTCTTCCACCAGATATCCTATCTTAGGAGTGATATTATCACTCTCAAGTTCCTCATTACCATCTGGAACATCCTTAGCCTGGACTTCACTGTTCATGTCACTAATCAGCATTTTGGTCACAATTATTCAAGTCTTCAGAAAGTTCCAAACTTTCCCTCATCTTCCTATGTTCTTCTGAGCCCTCCAAACTGTTCCAGCCTCTGCCTATTACCCAGTTCCAAATTACTTTTACATTTTCATGTATCTTTATAGCAATACCCCACTTATCAGCACCAATTTTCTGTATTAGTCCATTCTTGCACTGCTATAAAGAAATACCTGAGACTGGGTAATTTATAAAGAAAAGAGGTTTAATTGGCTCACAGTTATGCAGGCTGTACAGGAAGCATGATTCTGGCATCTACTCAGCTTCTGGGGAGGCTCCAGGAAACTTACAATCATAGCAGATGAAGAGGGAGCCCACACTTCACATGGCCTGAGCAGGAGGAAGAGAGAGAGTGCACATACTTTTAAACAACCAGATCTTGCAATAAGTCACTATTGTGATGACAGCACTTGGTAGAGGAGGGGAAGCATGATATTAAACCATGAGAAACAGCCCACTTATCTAAGCTCCTCCTACCAAGTCCCACCTCCAGCACTGGGAATTACATTTCAACTTCAGATTTTGGTGGGGATCCCGATCCAAACCATGTCATACATTATGATTCAGATGTGCAAACAAAAAAAATGAACTCACATTACTTTCTAGAACTGATATAATCTCACTGTAGAGCCCGGTTTCCAGTGATGGTGAAAGATTCCTGTTTAGGATTTCCCTAAAGTCCTCTAATTATTTATACTGGCCATGCCCACTGTGGATTCTCAACCACTATGGGAAAAGGTGGACCAAAGGCTTCAGACCAGGTCCTTTGCTATTCTCTTCCTCTCCAACTATCTGCTCCCCATCTTTCCTGCTGGAGGGGACAGTGCTGCTTGATAGCCAGCCTACTGTGTGCCTTATAACAACAGCTCTAACTTTGGACTTCTCAAACTAGATTCCTGTGATTTCAAAGGAAGTTTTTGGAATTTAGGAAGCATGTTCTTTTCAATAAAGCCTAGCTTTCAGTAACCGCCTTGCTGTAAATTTAATAAATCTAGTGTAAAGGGTATACACTGAACAATCACAAATTGGCTATGTGAAAACATAAAACTCCCTTTGCTTTTATAACTCCAGACACTTTTACTTGACAAGCTTCTGCTTCCACTTGAGAGCATGAAAACTAACTTTAGTCCAATCCACCAAACTTGGCCCAGCCCAGTGGTAGTTTTTTTTAATAGATTATTTTTATTTTTTATCAATACATAATATTTGTATATTTGTACATATATGTGGGGTACATGTGATATTTGTTACATGTATAGAATGTGTAATAATTGAGTCAGTGTATTTTGAGGTGTACATCACCTTAAGTGTTTCTCATTTCTATATGTTGGGAACATTTCAAGTTCTCTCTTCTAGCTACTTGGAAATAAACAATACATTCTTATTACCTATAGTCACCCTACCCTGCTATCAAACATTAGAACAATTTCTTCTATCTAATTATATGTACGTACCCATTAACCAACTTTATTTATCCCCCATCCTTCAATATATACTTCCCAGTCTCTGGTATGTATCATTCTACTCTCTAGTTACATAAGATCAACTTTTTTAGCTCCCACATATAAGTGAAAACATATGATACTTGTCTTTCTGTGCTTGGCTTATTTCACTTAATGACCTTAAGTTTCATCCATGTTGCTACAAATGATGTGATTTCATTCTTTTTATGGCAGAACAGTATTCCCCTGTATAGATTCCAAAACCTATACCACATTTTCCTCATCCAATGATGAGTTCATCAGTGGATGAATTTCATCAATTCATCCACTGATGAAAACTTAGGTTGACTCCATATCTTTGCTATTGTGGCTAGTGCTCCAGTAAACATGCTAGTGTAGGTATCCCTTTGATATACTGATTTCCTTTTCTTTAGATAAATACCTAGTAGTGAGTGAGATTTGCTGGGTCATGTGGTAGTTCTATTTTTGGTTTTTTGAGAAATTTCCATGCTGTTTTCCATATGGCTGTCCTAATTTATACTCCCACAGTGTAAAGAGTTTCCTTTTCTCTGCATCCTTGCCAGCATTTCTTATTTTTTGTCTTTTTCATAATAGCCATTCTAACTATAAGGACATAAGGTCTAACTATAAGGACATAAGGTAAGATAATGTCCCTGTGGTTTTGATTTGTATTTCTCTAATGATTAGTGACAGTCAGTATTTTTTTCATATGCCTGTCATATTGGTCACTTGTATACCTTCTTTTGAGAAATGTCTATTATGTAATTTGCCCACTTTTTAATTGAAGTGTGTGTGTGTCTGTGTGTGTGTGTGTGTGTGTGTGTGTGTTTACTGTTGAGTTGAGTTGCTAGTATATTCTGGATATTAGTCCCCTGTCAAATGAATAGTTTGCATATATTTTCTCACATTCAACATGTTGTCCTTCCACTTTGTTGGTGGTTTCCTTTGTTATGCAGAAGCTTTTTACTTTAATATAGTCTCATTTGTCTATTTTTGCTTTTGTTGCCTCTGCTTTGGTCTTAGTCATAAAATCTTTGCCCAAACCAATATCCTGAAGTAGTGTTTCTAAGTTTTCTTCTTGCACTTAAGTATCTAATTCATTTTGAATTGATTTTAGTATATAGTGAGAAATGGGAATCTAGTTTCATTCTTCTGCATATAGCAATCCAATTTTCCCAGCATCATGTATTGAAAAGGTGTTATTTCACCAATGTTCTTTCCCCAGAGGTTCTTGATGCCTTGTCAGAAATCAGTTGGATGTACAAACCAAGACTAAGCAAAAAAAAAAAATTCTGGAAGCATCACATTACCTGACTTCAAACTATACTATAAGGCCATAGTCACCTAAACAACATGGTACTGGTATGAAAATAGGCACATGGTGGGGACAGAGCAAGATGGCCAAATAGGAACAGTTCCAGTTTCCAGCTCCCAGCGCGAGCAACACAGAAGACGGGTGATTTCTGCATTTTCAACTGAGGTACCAGGTTCATCTCACTAGGGAGTGCCGGACAATCGGTGCTGGTCAGCTGGTGCAGACCGACCAGCAAGAGCTGAAGCAGGGCGACACATCGCCTCACCTGGGAAGCACAAGGGAGAAGGGAATCCCATTTCCTAGCTGGGGTACTGAGACATACAACACCTGGAAAATCGAGTAACTTCCACCCCAATACTGTGCTTTACAAAGGGTCTTAGCAAATGGCACACTAGGAGATTATATCTCACACCTGGCTAGGAGTGTCACACGCCCATGGAGCCTCCCTCATTGCTAGCACAGCAGTCTGCGATCTAACGGCAAGGCAGCACCCAGGCTGGGGGAGGGGCGCCTGCCACTGCTGAGGCTTAAGTAGGTAAACAAAGCTAATGGGAAGCTCGAATTGGGTGGAGCCCAGAGCAGCTCAAGGAGGCCTGCCTGTCTCTGTAGACTCCACCTCTGGGGACAGGGCACAGCTAAACAAAAAAAAAAGCAGCAGAAACCTCTGCAGAAGCAAATGACCCTGTCTGACAGCTTTGAAGAGAGCAGTGTATCTCCCAACATGGAGGTTGAGATCTGAGAAGGGACAGACTGCCTGCTCAAGTGGGTCCCTGACCCCTGAGTAACCTAACTGTGAGATATCCCCCACTAGGGGCAGACTGACACCCTACACCTCACACGGTGGGGTACACCCCTGAGATGAAGCTTCCAAAGCAAGAATCAGACAGGTACTCTCACTGTTTAGCAATATTCTATCTTCTGCAGCCTCTGCTGCTGATACCCGGGCAAACAGGGTCTAGAGTGGACCTCAAGCAATCTCCAACAGGTCTACAGCTGAGGGTCCTGACTGTTAGAAGGAAAACTAACAAACAGGAGGGACACCCACACAAAAACCCCATCAGTACATCACCATCATCAAAGACCAAAGGCAGATAAAACCACAAAGATGGGGAAAAAGCACGGCAGAAAAGCTGGAAATTCAAAATTTAAGAGCGCATCTCCCCCTCCAAAGGAATGCAGCTCATTGCCAGCAACAGATCAAAGCTGGACAGAGAAGGACTTTGACGAGTTGAGAGAAGAAAGCTTCAGTCCAGAGCTAAAGGAAGAATTACGTACACAGTGCAAAGAAACTAAAAATCTTGAAAAAAGAATGGAAGAATGGATAACTAGAATAATCAATGCAGAGAAGGCCATAAATGAACTGACAGAGATAAAAACCATGACATGAGAAATA